>NC_073345.2:21200000-21500000 GCF_027580225.2 Misgurnus anguillicaudatus
TGAGAGATTTGGTAATCATTGTCCGACCTAACAAAAATCCATTATAATATTATTATTATTTTTTATATATTTCTAATTAAAATATTTCTAATATTCAGAAATGCGCTCCTCACTCACGAGCTCTGATCGGAACGAACCCGAACCTCACTGTCTGCTGAACTTGCGCAGAAACATATATATAAATATAACCAGCTTTTCAAAATGGTTTTAAAACTAAACATTTATACTATTTTAGCACAAATTATGAGCTTATTGACGATTTTTTATCATTCTTGACATAATGCGTCTCTGTCCACAGCACATTTCAAAACATTTTAATTCATAAAAATAAATCATGAGAACATGAACTCATCACTGCATTTGCAGGAATTGTAAAATCTTTTTTCTTATTAACTCATGAAGCAGCCTAACACAATATTTTTACTCTAATAGCTTATCTTTCCCCACACATATGAACTTTGATCATGCACAAAGAAAAAACACGCAAGAATTAAATCTTGAATGGCAAAACTATATGGCACAACATAGTGTCATCTTAAACATAAATATGAACAATGTATTGATTGCAAAGTTAAACCATTACAGTAGAAACAGTTTTAATGCTGCTTTTAAAGTAATAACATTAACTTTACACCGCGATGCTGAGCTACAGTGAAATGATAGAAAAGTCAGATGCATTATGTGTTAGTCACTTAGCCTCATTTGCGCATGTGTAACTTCAGCCATTCTCAGTGGTTTGACTGGGACACTAACTCTGCTTGTCATCATAAACAGATAATCAGATTGTTATGTTTATTCCCGCTTTATTAATATGCGTCTGAATGTGCTGCATTTCATCGTTTCGACACACAGCTCCATAACCATCTCGCAAGTGTTGATAGGTGAGGTGTAACCAATCAGATACCGCCGTGGGCGGGACATTGAGCAAGTCTGCAGAGTGGTGAATACAGAGAGGCTGCGTGGCAGCTGTATCAGAGCCAGCCAAAGTAGCGCATTTTAAAACAAAATTGACTTTAATCAAACCACGGATCCGTGATAAGTTTTGTGATCCGTCTCGCCACTAGTGTAGTAGCACTGATCACTTTGAGGGGGGGATAAAATTATCCCCACCGGGGATAAAAATAATTAAGCAGAGTCAGGGATACATTGACCAGAAAGGGGGAAATCCCACGCATCCCCCCCGGCAAATCGCACCCTGCACACACACACACACACACACACACACACACACACACACACACACACACACACACAACACACACACACACACACACACACACACACACACACACACACACACACACACACACACACACACACACACACACAAATACAACCTTATTGTAAAAAAATCCACTAATATAGGAAGATTCTCTTGGTCAGCTCCTGGTATGTGTCTTCCAGGGTTATTATTGTAAATGAAAACTATTACGGAAACTGAAATTAGTGAAAAAAAACGTCTCAGCTTACGTATGTAACCCTGGTTCCCTGAGAAGGGAACGAGACGCTGCGTCACCATAACAACACTTTGTGGAATGAGATGCCCACGCTTCCATGCTTCCAAATGCCTGTAGGGTGTATAACTGAACACAGTCAAGGCAAAAACCTGATACCCTAAATACTCCCTAGGTCTAAATTATAATACCCGATGAAGGTGAGCAGCGAAGACCATCACATACATCCTGGAGTGAAGCGCCTGATCCTAAGGCCTTAGAGGCAGCCATACCCCGAGTAGAGTGGGCCCTCATAGTGACAGGTGAGGGTATACCCTGATTTTTATAAGCCAGTAAGATAGCATCCACTATCCATCTGCTCAGAGTCTGCTTGGTTGCCGGTAAACCTTTTCTGGGTGAACCAAAGCACACAAATAGCTGCTCAGACTTCCTCCACTGAGCAGTCCTGTGAATGACTGTCTCCGGTGCTCGCACAGGACACACCAAATTAAACTTTTCCTGCTCCACACTCGTGAATGGGGGAGGACAAAGGGCCTGCAGAACAATGGGCCTCTACACATTGTTCAGCGCCTTGGGAACATAACATGGGCTTGGGTGTAGAAAAGCCTTAGGCCATCCCTGGTGCAAACTCAAGACATATAGGGGATACTGACAGGGCCTGAAGGTCCCCCACTCGCTTTGAGGAAGTAATAGCCAGAAGGAACACAGTCTTAAAGGCCAGAAACCTATCTGGCCAAGTCTCACGTGGCTCAAACAGAGCCGACGAGAGCCCTTCCAGTATGAACGCTAGGTCCCAAGTGGGCACCCTGGAGGGACTAACAGGTCGCAACCTGCGAGTGCCACAAAGAAAGTGAGCCACTAATGGGTGTCTACCCACTGACAAGCCTTCCACAGGAGTATGGTAGGCAGAAACTACTGCCACATAAACCTTAAGAGTGGAAGGAGTTAATCCATCACAGAAATGCTCCTGCAGAAACCTCAGCACCACGTCGACGGGGCAGTTCACTGGGTCTGTCAGATGAGCTGAGCACCAAGAGGTGAAAGTTTTCCACTTAAGGGAATAGAGTTTTCTTGTGGAGGGAGCTCTGGAGTTAAGAAAGTTCTCCACAACCTCTGCTGAGAGACCTGAGTCTATGAGCCTGGTCCCCTCAGTGGCCAGACCCACAGTTTCCACATCTCTGGGTGGGGGTGGAAGACTGCACCCCCTACTTGAGACAGAAGGTCCCCCCTGATAGGAATCTCCCACGGGGGGCTTTCCAGAAGAGACATGAGGTCCGAGAACCATACTCGGGCCAGACAGAAGGGGGCTACTGACAAGAGCCGGACCCAGTGGAGCCAGATGCCTCAGGGAGAACCACAGCGGGCAATGTGTGGTGTCCTGGGATGCAAACAGATCTACCTCTGCGCGTCCAAATATCGTCCAGAAGTGGTTCACCACTTCTCCACTCCCCCTGGGATATATGTTGTCTCGAAAGGGCATCTGCCCCATTCAGGTGGCCTGGTATATAGACTGCCCTTAGTGAGCACACACCAAAGGAGAATTTGTCGCACCAGCTTTTAAAGTTTCCACGACTGTAGACCTCCTTGGTGATTTATGTAAGAGACCACAGATGTGTTGTCTGTCCGGACAAGAACATGATGGCCCCTCAGGTCCGAAAGGAAATGCCTGAGTCCAAACCATACCGCCATCATTTCCAGGCAATTTATGTGCCATAGCCGATGATGCGGTTTCCAGCGATTTTGACTCTGACAGCCTTCCATAATCGCACTCCACCTGTGAGAGACCCATCTGTTGTCACACGCTGACAATGCGCTCCCAGCATAGGACCTTGGGACAAAAACACTGGCTTTTTCTACATCACCAGAGCCCTTGGTCCTTTGGGAAAAAGCCCTTGGTCTTTAGCCACCACTGTAGAGGTCTTATGTGCCATAAGACCTAGCAGTCTCTGAAACTGCTTCACCGTGCCTTCCTCTCTTGCAGACGGCTCTGAGGGTGAGTGCACTCCTGCTCATCCGGCCAATCCAAACCTTCTCGAAGAGTGCGAGGCGAGAACGCAACACGTGCATGGGAAGCCGTTCACAATGCACACAGTCAGATCCCTCGGAGTGACTCGTGTTACCAGATCATAAATAAGCAGAAGTTGCTGGATCATTAATGACCAATAGGTGGCTGACAAATGTTGAATGCAGCTGAGTGTAATTGGTGTGTGTGGTACACTTATAATTCACTGTGCGATCATATTCAAAAATTTATAAAATGTTGAATCAAATGTTTAATGTGTAATGAATGCAGGTCCAGAAAGAACTGAATCATATAGCCGAGCCCCCAGGTGCTGAGCAAGACAGAGGGAATCACCGGTCTGTGCGTTTTGGCCACACCGACAGAAGTGTTGTGTAATGTAACACTCACCTGACTCCACATAACAGGTGACACTCCATTGTGAGGGCTCCAAGCCACTCTACGCACCCGCTGTCAATAGAGGAAGAGGAGGACGATGGGTTATGAGCCCAGTCATAGCTCCACTGCTCCTCTGGAGACCTCTGGCATGGCTGCCATCACAGGGTGGAAAACGGGCTCTGCAACCCTACCCGAAGGAGGGAGCGAATCCAAATTGGCGTCTGAGGCTGACAACCCCTTTCCAATGCTACGACACACACAGCATCTGGTGGAGGACCGACAGAGAGCGAGGACATCGTAGAACACAGGCCGCTCATTTTCATCTGCACCTCCGATTTGGCACGGTTATGTAGAGATCGTCCTTACGCAGCTTTGTCAGCGCATCCTTGGTGGGACTAGGCGACGAAGGAGGGCGCAGTTTGCGGAGAAACGACACACATTTCTGTAAATCCATGAGAGACATGTCCTCGCACACGGAACACAAACCCTCCACAAACACTGCCTCAGCATGCTGGAGACCCAAACACAAGACACAACACTCGTGGCCATCCCGTAGAGCCATGTACATGTGGCATCTGGAACTGGAACAAGGACGAAAATTCATCTTTAAAAAGACCCACCTTGCCGTGACACGAGTGAACAGCAGTCTTTAAAAAGACGCAATGTTCAAAAGTGATGCTCTTTTAGGGAAATCACTCTTTGCACAAAGCTGACGAAGCACATAGGGTAGTGTCAACGCACACACTCAATTGAAGTTGAAAACTGAGAAATAAAAGAGGTGTAAAAACTGTGAGCCTTCACTGTGGTGCTGAGTGTCCAACCAATGTCATTTATTTAATGGCATGTAAAATCATTAGAATTATGCCAAAAAACAAATGTAACCTTTTAAATTATTTGGACAGTTTGCAACTTATTTAATAATTAATTTCTTTTAAAAGTTGCATATAAAATCCACACAAAAATCTGAATAGTCTTGATGCTTGTGCTCAAAAATATTTTTTTTAAATCAGGTAAAATTTTGTCAATTTTAAAATTATTTGGAAAAAGTTTTCTAACTCTTATTTGGACTGCCTTTTATGTCATTTGGACAGTGTGCATACTGTATCAGACCAGAAATATGTGTGTGAAAAACAGACTCATTCTTGCAGTTTGTCATGATTTGTTTATAAAAGCAAACTATCACAGCAACCTTTTGCTTTACCTGTATTTATATATTTTTCAGTACATATATAGTATGCTTTACACTTGCTTTAACATTTAACATTTTTTCTCAATATAATGCATGTTGGGAAAACTCTTTCACGCACTGCCTTAATTTTTAATCCATAGATTAGAGGATTAACAATAGGTGAAACTATAATCAGCTCTAAAGCCAAAAAATGACGTAAACTCTCTGGAATATCATTAGCCCCATATCTAATATAAATGAAATCAAAAAGAGAAGCAAGTAAGAAATTGATAATTGAAAGTAAGTGTGGCAAACAGGTTTGCCAAAATTTTCTTTTGTTCTCTAAAGATGCTTTACATGCAGCAATGAGTTTAATGTATGACACTATAACAACAGCTAAAAAAGAAAAAAATGTGACAATAATTACATATCCAAAAACATTATTAACAAAAGGTGATGCACAAGACAGTTTTACAATTGACCAGTTGTCACAATATAATTTGTCAATGTGATATTTGCAAAATTTCCTCAAGTTTGATAAAAGGCTTGCCGGAAGTGTGTAGCAGTTTGGTACAATCCAGGAAAACACAATTAATTTCAAACAGGTGCTTTTAGTTAATTTTGAATGATGGTCTAAAGGTCTGCATATAGCTACATATCTATCATATGACATGACTGTTAATATTGTAATCTCAGACATTAAAGAGCTGTATATGACATAACTTTGCAGAGCACACATGTAAGAGGAGATGACATATGAATCCAAAATCAAATTATACAAAAATATAGGGTAGAATCCTGAGGCTCCATAGATTACATTTACACACATATTACACAAGAATATGTACATTGGTTCATGAAGGGATTTCTCCATGACAATGACAGAAACAAGTCGGAAATTTAAAGACAATATGAGCAAATAAAGGAAAAGAAAACAAGTAAAGTATATGTCCCTAAATGATTTTGATTCTTTGGGCACCATAAGAGTCAGCATCACAGGATAAGAAGTGTTATCCATCATGGTATGAATGGTCTTTAGAGTCACATGAAATAAAATTAAAACTCACTTAAACATATAAACAGCATTTCAATAAGCTTCAGTTTCCATTGTTGATTAAAATAAAATCAAAACAGTCATAGATGTATCAGTTATTGTTTGTCACAGTCAGGAAAAGGCAAATGAACTAATCTACAGATCTGGAGCTGGACGTGTCTGGAAATGAAATTTACAAAGTTTTGCATGGTTTTATATGAAGGCTTTCCTCAGTTGGGAATTTTCCCCATAATTTCTAGGGATTGATTTTCCGCTCACAAACAAATTATTGAAGCACCTTCATTTGTGAGAAAATGAAATGTATATATCGTCGCTGTCTGATGAAAACCACGTATGTCCATTTTGCCGATTTTTTGACGGATTGAATGTCCAGGTTCAGTTCCGTTTACAGTATGCCTCACATACCTAAATGGCCAATGAAAAGTTGTGAAATCATGTCATCTGATTTTCACGTGTCAAATCTGTCAATCACGCCGCATCTCGTAAAGCATCTCGCCGGTCTCGTAAAGTTTCATTGAAGCTCTGTATATAGCCGAATAAACGTAGCCTGGTGACACAATGACTTTCCTTCATCGAGGTAAACGTTCCCCTGACGGCAGACGTACGCCTAGGAGTGACTAAATTACGGTAGGACTGTGCAAACAAAGTATCTGTCTAGCATAGGTGTTATTTACACTGTGGACCCTGGGGACATCCCACCACTTTTTGAAAGCATTTGGTTAAAATGTTCTGAAAAATCAAGCGATGCTTAAGAATGTTTTTGTGGTCCAGGGTCACATATGTTGCGTTGTATGCTTATGGTGTGTTTTCTTTTACATATGTAATGAAATTCATTGTAATCATTGACTAAACGCGCTGCTGTTTTCTACGGTATGGTGCTTTGGCATTGTTCGGTTGAGCTGGTGTTGCAGGGACTGTTACATGTGTGCAGTCGACATTTTTGAGGGTTTTATGCTGAGTATTTTCTTGTTGTTGACTTGCCAACGCTATGCCCATTTTTGATGCGCCGTTATTCACTATTTTTCCCGTCCTGCTGTAATGTTTTTGATTTGATCTTTTCCCATCACTTTTCAACACAAACTGACGCCCCTGCTGTCTAGCATTACTATGTCAGTGTATTGATTCATTGTGCCTTCATAGCTTGCAAGAGACATTTAATAAATGTATAATTAATGTTAAATAAACTAAGCGTATATTTAACTAAGAAGTAGGCTATTTAATAAAGTGTATTCATCTGTCAATATGAAACGCGACTTGGCTATTCTAATTAAGGATCGGAAGAACGCGTATCGACCACCGTTACTGTAAAATATGCACGTATGTCCATTTAAACTCAATTTTGGTCAAATGTGGATTATATCATTACACTGGCAAGAGTATGGTTAAATGTAAGGTTGCTGTACCAAGTATGACAACGCTACATTCAACTGCTTTTGATATACAGTGTTTTTTCACTTCCTGAAAAGTAACCATTTTGGAAATACGTGAGTTTCTTCGGGCAGCAACGATATGTTTCATTTTAAAATAAAGGGATAGTTTGCCTAAAAATTTGTTTGCACCCAGTTTACGGTACCCATTGACTTTCAAAGTTTTGTTTTTCCTACTTAGCAGTAGTAGGAAGTCAGTAGGTACAGTACTGTTTTAAAGTCATGTTTACACTGGGTTTTGACAACCAGACATTGTGTTTTGACATCAGTCATATGGTAAGTTTTCACCTCAGGCTAACACTGAGGTCAGGCCAACGTTGGGGTTTGTCATTAGGTTGGGTTGGGTTTTGACGTCAACCAGATGTTAGTTTTTGGGTGAACTATCCCTTTAAGGTCCTACTTGACACATAGTTTACTTGACACATTGCTTAACATGACTAACAGTGGAGGGTCCATATACACAAACATATAATTATCATCCATGTAGCATGCAATTTCAGACTTTCTGACATGATCAGACACATCAATTTTTTAAAGTTACCTTATATTAAATTGCATCAGGACACTTTACTACAATAGCTGACAATAGCACTTACACTATCCTACAACAATACACATCTAAATGTATGTTCACTGTTTAGTGGCTTTACTGGCAATAAAATACCTTTCTGAATAAACAAATCAGTATTTCTGAATGGCCTGAGGCTGGGATTAAGCAGTTTTGAAGCAAAAGCATTTGATCTCTCACTAAAAATGTATTAGTTCACTAATAGTATGTCATTGTTATTGCAAGATGGCGCCGGTGTGGAGTTTGGCAAGCCGTCACCTCTAGTCTGTGTTCTTTTTATTGAGTATATTTGTCATGTTTGTGTCTTCATCTGCACAAAAAGTTACTACAGTGCTTGCTTATGATCGTTCGGTTCTTCTTAATTTACTATGGTCAGTAGGAACTGTTTCTGATTCAAATCACGGAGGGTAATAGACCTATGACCCCCCATTCCTCTCTTTGTTGCCATCTGAAATATATCGCCTACTGGACTGTGAGAGTCATTGGAGGAGGAAACGCTATAGAAGACAAGGAACATGCGACGATGTGTTGATACGGGTGAGGAGGTATCGCAAAGGCAAATTACTAACACTTATAGTCCAGAAATATTATTTAATACCATTAATAGCGTCTGAAATCCGATGTCACAAAATCTCTAATGGTAAAATCTCTCCATTTCTAACGGTAGTCTAAAAACTAGAAAAACAAATCTTGATCAAACAATCTTAAATAATTACCATCCAATTTCTAAATTGCCGTTTTTATCAAAAGTTTTGGAGAAGGTTGCAATTAATCATCTTTCTTCTTTCCTACAGGAAAATGGTTATTCTAATAAATACCAGTCTTGTTTCAGACCTCAACACAGTACAGAGTACACCAGTGTTGATCTCTCTCTCTCCACCAGTCAAATATCATATCCATTTTTAAACATTGCTGTTCGTGTATAAAGGCGTCCACAGTCTGGCTCCATCTTATATCTCTGATCTCCTACTGTTCCAGTATAAAGGTCTTATGTAAAAGATTAAAATCAATGTGAAATCAATGAATTAAATCAAACTTCGATGTTCCTAATCTCAAAGTTAGATTACAAGAATTGATTTCACAGACAGGGGTCACATATATCAATGAATTGTCTTCCTCAAACAAACTGAGTATGAAGGTAATAGTGCAGAAACTTACAATTATTGTCACAGGTGTCAAGGCCAATTGTACAAAAATGTAAGGATGTGGTCGTACGAATGAATATAAATTAGCCATGACCAAAAATACATACGAATTGCCATAAGTTGGTCAGGCTGGCCCTGCATTCAGTATTGTACTGTATGTACCTGTTTACAGTGCATGTTTGCCAAACTAGTGTTAGCCTATTGTTTGTATAATAACACTTTCTTTATCCCAATAACATTATTTAATAACATTAAAATAAAGTTTCTTTGAATGTAAATGTTTGCATGTAAATTCCACTCAAAACTGCAACAAGTTTAAAAATTAACCACATCTACACAAGATATGTCATTTTGACAGTTTGCAGCGTATCAGACCAAATGTGTAAGAAAACAGACTGTTTTGTCTTTTGTCATGATATGTTTATAATATCAAACTATCACATCAACCGTTTGCATTTATTATCAATACATGTATATAATGCGTTACACTTGCTTTAAACACATTTTTGTGAAACATTTTTTTCTTAATAATATAGATGACAAGAAAACTCTTTCACGCACTGCCTTAATATTTAATCCATAGATTAGAGGATTAACAACAGGAGGAACTATAATCAGTTCTAAAGCCAAAAAATGCCGTAAACTCTCTGAAATATCATTAGCACCGTATCTACTAAACATGACATCAAAAAGAGAAGCACAAACGAAATTGATAAGTGACAGTAAGTGTGGTAAACAGGTTTGCCAGAATTTTTTTCTATTTTCTAAAGATGTTTTACATGCAGCAATGAGTTTAACGTATGACACTATGATAACAACTGCAAAAGAAGTAAATGTCACAATAATTACATATCCAAAAAGATTATTAACAAAAGGTGATGCACAAGATAGTTTTACAATTGACCAGTTGTCACAATATAATTTGTCAATGTGATATTTGCAAAATGCCCTTAAGTTTGCTAAAAGGCATGTCGGAACTGCATAGCAGTTTGGTACAATCCAGGAAAGCAGAATTAATTTCAAACAGGTGCTTTTGGTTAATTTTGAATGATAGTCTAAAGGTCTGCATATGGCTACATATCTATCATATGACATGACTGTTAATATTGTAACCTCAGACATTAAAGAGCTGTAAATGACATAGCTTTGCAGACCACACATGTAAGAGGAGATGACATATGAATCCAAAATCAAATTATACAAAAATATAGGGTAGAATCCTGAAGCTCCATACATTACATTCACACATAGATTACACATGAATATGTACATTGGTTCATGAAGAGATTTCTCCATGACAATGACAGAAACAAGTTGAAAATTTAAAGACAGTATGAGCAAATAAAGGAAAAGAAAACAAGTAAAGTATATGTGCCTTAATGATTTTGATTCTTTGGGCACCATAAGAGTCAGCATCACAGGATAAGAAGAGTTATCCATCATGGTATGAATGGTCTTTAAAGTCACATGAAATAAAATTTAAGCTCTCTACAAAATAAACAGCTTTTCAATAAGCTTCAGTTGTCACGGTCAACTTGCAAACTTGTTACAAGTCACAGTCATAGATATAGCAGTTATTTATTTTCACAGTCAGAAAAAGGCAAATAAACTCATTCACAGATCTGGAGCTGGACGTGTCTAGAATTGAAATTGGCAAGGTTTTGCATGGTTTTATATGAAGGCTTTCCCCAGTTGGGAATTTTCGCCCATAATTTCTAGGGATTGATTTTTTTCTTACAAACAACATTTTCCAAGCACCTTTTGTGAGATTAGTAAAATGTACATATGTTTCATTTTAAAATTAAAGTGATAGTTTGCCCCAAAATAAAAATTCATCATTAACTCTTTTTGTTTTAAACCGGTAAAAGATGGTTTGCACACAGTTTACTATATCCATTGAAGTATTTGTTTTTCAAACTATGGAAGTCAGGTACTGTCAACTGTGTGCAAACCTCAATTTATTAATATATCCCCTTTTGTGTTTAGTAGAATAAAGAAACGCATACAGGTTTCAGACAATATGAGGGGGAGTAAATGATGACAGAATCTTTGGGTGAACTATCCCTTTAAGGTCCTACTTGACACATTGTTTGCTTGACACATTGTTTAACAGGACTAACAGTGGAAGGTCCATATACTCAAACACACTATTATAAATGTAAAACATATGTTCAAAACTTTTCATGTTGCCTTTAAGATGCACACATGGCCACATAGGCTTATTGAAGGCGCATGTTCAGGGCAAGTTTTGCCAGTGGACAAAAACAAAATATCTGAAGATCAGGCTTGTGCACAATTCAGAATTTCAGAATTGGCCTCCATTCAATTCATGAATTGGAATTTGAATTGAAGTGACTTCGCCCAACAGGAAGTTAAATTTGAATTGGAATTGGAATGACAGGAAGTGGAATTAAATTCATGGCAATTCAAAGAATTCCACAGTCACACAATAGAAAAAATCTCACATACATTCAGTGTTAGGAAAGTTACTTTGGACATTTTAAATACTTGATTAAAGTAAAGCATTCTGGGCAATGAAGTCATGTTTCACCGTGTTACACAAAATTTCAATTACAAAAAAAATCAAACTTAATTATTTGTTATGTGACTAGAGTTTTTAACATTAATTGCTGGGGGGAAACATTTTCCTGTTAATGTAATCTGTAAAAGTAGTTTAAACTTATATAATTTCTAGAATATGCAATGCAATCATATCTGACATATACTGAAAGCTTAATTTTTAACACTTCACTCACTGTATAATATGTATAATAATATGTATATGAATTTCTTTGAATTTTTATTGAATTGCAATTCTGCTTCCTTTAATTCAAATTCGAATTGTAATTCTAGATCCTGTTTTTGACATTCAAATTCAATTCAAATTCAAGAATTGAATTGGAATTTAGGAGTCATTCTCAATTGAATTCTGAATTGTGCACAAGCCTGCTGAAGATTATACATTAAATGTCCACTCAGGAAGCAGTGAAGGAAAAAAGTATCACAAAACATTTAAATCATATAGGCACGTGTGTGTTTCTTTCAGAATTCTCAATCCGGACAAGCTCCCTCCTTAGGGTAGAGTTACAGTGCCTGCGTTTCACCATGAGATGGACGGCAATGCTCTGTCGGGCGGCGGCGATGGTCGACTTGGAGTGGACTCAACCTCCCCCACCCGAACCATCCCACCTGGATGATTGGTGCTTTTGGGTTGCTCGGGCATCTCAACCCTCACCCCAGTACCTTTCTTTCCTGAGGTGCTTGACGAGCTGACTTCGTCATGGAGGACCCCGTTTGCATCCCGCAATCGGCCATTTCAGCTGTCACCCCTTTCCTCTCTCGACGGTGGGGCTGCCAATGGTTATGTCAGTATCCCAACAGTGGAGTGCCCGGTGGTAATGCAGCTGTGTCCCGCCTGTGCCACTGGCTCCTGGAGGGACCGGCCGACCCTGTCCTTGCAGGTCTGTAAGCAGTTCCCCACCTTTACGGAGTCAGCTTACCGGGCCGGTGGGAAAGCACCTCGGCTGTGCATGCTATGGCATTGCTCCAGGTTCATCAGGCCAAAATGCTGAGGCATCTGGATGAGGAAGGACACAACCAGGCTGCCTTTTCTCATCTCCGTGTGGCCATCTCCATTCCTCCTCCATGGGCCTCTTCTCAGAAGAAGGGAGGAACCGGTTGTCAGCAGCCTCCCCGGCCACTAACCGAGGCAGGAAACGCAAAGGGGTAAGTGGCCCTGAGACAGGGCGACCTGGAGATGGAGAAAGTGAAGGCACTGCTCCCCCCATGTAGGAGGGCCGGGTGGGGAATCCTGTGTTTCAGTTATTTTCTGTTCCACCAGCTTTTTAGCCAGCACCCACCTTTACACAAAAAGAGCTTATTCCCTTTCTGCCTCCAGTACCCCAGAGGAATCGGGAAGCAAACATTGCCCTGTGCAGATGATGTCTTCTCTCTGTATGGAACTGGACTCGTAGCATGGCACAGCAGTGTGCATTGTGTAACCATTATACCCAACGTTTTCTGTGCTGGTATACCCCTGAAACAGGTTTTCAGGCATGCTGTAGTACACACAGATGCCTCCAACACAGAGTGCTTGCAGTCACGGGGATGTGGACAGCACCATAGCTGCACTGGCACATCAACTGCCTCGAACTGTGGGCTGTAAAAGCTCACTGGGGGGAACGCATATTTGTGCAGACCCCACGGCCAGCTGTGTGCCAGTGCATCAACACCAAGTGTTCCCTTAATTAATGAATAAAACAGGCGACAATGGGTTGTCCCTGAAGAAACAAACAGATCCATCTGTGCTCTGCTCAAACGTTTTCAATTCAGCTGAACCGACTGGAAGTGGAGTTCCACTTGCCGGGGCCTGCTGCTCGTGACAATGCATCTGGCGCTGTATTGTAAATGGCACAAAGGGACCTCAAATTCTTCTGACTCCATATGAGGAGATGACGAGTGAGATGCGACAAGTGACGAGAGCGCAAACTGTCTTTGTGATTGATTTACGCAACAGTTACAGTCTTGTCGGTACGAATTAATACATCTTTGTTTTGGAGCTTGTTGCTGAAACAGACAAAAGCAAAATATACAGCCCAAAGTTGTAGGCAATTTATATGCCAATGCAGCTGGGGTGTCGTCCAGACCCCCAAAGCTGCAAGCCTGTCGGATGTGGCTACCCAACCCATGGTGGAGGCATCTGTGCATACTATGGCAGTCTGGAGATCTGTCTCAGAGGCACACCGGCCCAGAGAAACAATCGGTCTAACCACAGAGTAAAGAATAGATGGCACGCCGTTGTAATGGTTACACGGTGCAACCCATTGTGCCACCCTCTCCTCGTGAAGCCAACGCTGAAGCGGTCTCATATGGAGCAGCCTGAGCAGTGTCACGGCCGCTGCTGCAGCCATATGCCCCAGAAGCCTCTACAATTATTTCAGTGGGACCGTGTTCTTGCCTTTGAATGTATTCAGACAAGTCAATTCTGTTAGTTTGACCGAGTACAGTTCCATACCAAGAAAAGAGAACCTCTGCACAGGGCAAAGTTTGCTCTTTTCCCAGTTGACCTGAAGACCCAATTGAGCAAGGTGTTTGACAACTCTGTGTTCACAAAGCATCTGATAAATGAATGCATGTCCACAAAGAACTGAATCGCATAGCCGAGCCCCCAGATGCCAAGCAAGATAAATTAACAGCACTATACGCACCCACTGGCGATAGAGGAAGAGGAGGACTATGGGTTATGAGCCAGTCATAGTTCCACTGCTCTTCTGGAGACCTGGAGATGGAAGGAGAATTCACACTTTTTGTGGTTGAGTGGGTGCTGGCTGAAAAGCCGGCAGAATGGAAATAAACTGTAACCAAGGATTCCCCACCCGGCCCACCTCAGGTAGCGGAGTGAGTGGCAGGGCGGACTACTGGTTTGTTGCTTCTTAGAAGAAGTGACCCAGGGAGGAATCGAGAATGCCGGCCTGAGAAATCAGAGCAATCAGGAGTCTGCTTTTATCAACATTCTGCATGTCCTCCAGGCACAGCCAGAAATGGAATTCCTGGAACACCAGGGTGGACATTGCATGTCCGACAGAGTGTCGCACAAAGGTCTGTAAAGGCTGCTGGATCAAGACCTCCCTCATGCAGGTCCCTCAGAGCCTTAGCCTGGTGAACCTGCAGCAACGCCATTGCTTGCAGACTGAAGCTGCCTCCCCACAAGCCTGGTAGGCAGCCGTCGTGAGACCAGACGACTGCTTACAAGCCTGTAAGGGAAGGGTCGGCTGGTCCCTCCAGGTGGAAGTGAGACCGGCTGGACAGAGCTGCATTGCAACCGGGCGCTCTACTGTTGGGATACCAGTGTAACCATTAGCAGCTGCAACCCTCCACAAGCACTGCCTCAGCAGGCTGAAGACCCAGACACAAGACACAACAATTGTGGCCATCCCAGGGAGCCATGTACATGCCGCATCTGGAACTGGAACATGGACGAAATGTAATCTTTAAAAAGACGCACCTTGCCGTGACACGACTGAACAGCAGTCTTTAAAAAGACGCAAGATTCAAACATGCTGCTCTTTTAGGGAAATCACTCTTTTTGTTTGCACAAAGCTGTTGAAGCACACAGGGGGTGGAAACGCACACACTCAATTCAAGTTGAAAACTGAGAAATGAAAGAGGTGGAAAAACTGCGAGCCTTTACTGTGTTGCTGAGTGTCCAACCAATGTCATTTATTTAATGGCAGCAGTGACACTGAGTCTTGGTAAAATCATTAGAAATTTGCTATGCCAAATAACAAATGTAAACTTTTTTGTCCTTTTGATAGTTGTCAACATATTTAATCATAATTTTCTTTTGCATCTAAAATTCACTCAAAAATCTGATTAGTCTTGATGCTTGTGCTCAAAAATATTTTTTAACCAGGTAAAATATTGTCAATTTTAAAATTATTTGCAAAAAGTTTTCTTATTCTTATTTGGACGGCCTTTTGTGTCATTTTGACAGTTTGCATACTGTATTCAGACCAGAAATATGTGTGTGAAAAACAGACTCTTTCTTGCAGTTTGTCATTATCTGTTTATGAAATCAAACTATCACAGCAACCTTTTACTGTACCTGTATTTATATATTTTTCAGTACATATATGTAATGCTTTACACTTGTTTTAACATTTAACATTTTTTTCTCAATATAATACATGACAGAAAAACTCTTTTACGCACTGCCTTAATATTTAATCCATATATTAGAGGATTAACAACAGGTGAAACTATAATCAGTTCTAAAGCCAAAAAATGACGTAAACTCTCTGGAATATCATTAGCCCCATATCTAATATACATGAAATCAAAAAGAAGAGCAAATGAGAAATTGATAATTGAAAGTAAGTGTGGTAAACAGGTTTGCCAGAATTTTCTTCTGTTCTCTAAAGATGCTTTACATGCAGCAATGAGTTTAATGTATGACACTATAATAACAACTAAAAATGAAAAAAACGTAACAATAATTACATATCCAAAAAGATTATTAACAAAAGGTGATGCACAAGACAGTTTTACAATTGACCAGTTGTCACAATATAATTTGTCAATGTGATATTTGCAAAATGTCCTCAAATTTGCTAAAAGGCATGCCGGAACTGTACAGCAGTTTGGTACAATCCAGGAGAACACAATTAATTTCATGCAGGTGCTTTTGGTTAATTTTGAATGATAGTCTAAAGGTCTGCATATGGCTACATATCTATCATATGACATGACTGTTAATATTGTAACCTCAGACAATAAAGAGCTGTATATGACAAAGCTTTGCAGAGCACATATGTAAGAGGATATGACATATGAATCCAAAGTCAAATTATACAAAAATATAGGGTAGAATCCTGAGGCTCCATACATTACATTCACACATAGATTACAAATGAATATGTACATTGGTTCATGAAGGGATTTCTCCATGACAATGACAAAAACAAGTCGGAAATTTAAAGACAGTATGAGAAAATAAAGAAAAAGAAAACAAGTAAAGTATATGTGCCTAAATGATTTTGATTCTTTGGGCACCATAAGAGTCAGCATCACAGGATAAGAAGAGTTATCCATCATGGGATGAATGCTCCTTAAAGTCAAATGAAATAAAATGAAAACTCACTTCAACATATAAACAGCATTTCAATAAGCTTCAGTTGCCGTTGTTGATTAAAAAAATTAAAACAGTCATAGATGTATCAGTTATTGTTCATCACGGTCAGGAAAAGGCAAATGAACTAATCCACAGATCTGGAGCTGGACGTGTCTGGAATTGAAATTGGTAAAGTTTTGCATGGTTTTATATGAAGGCTTTCCTCTGTTGGGAATTTTCCCCATAATTCCTAGGGATTGATTTTCCGCTCACAAACAAATTATGAAAGCACCTTCACTTGTGAGAAAATAAAATGTATATATGTTTCATTTTAAAATAAAGGGATAGTTTGCCTAACAATGAAAATTCTGTCACCATTTACTCACTCTCATATTGTTCTAAACCCATAAAAGATGGTTTGCACACAGTTGACGGTACCCATTGACTTTCAAAGTATTTGTTTTTCATACTTAGTCAGTACGTACAGTACTGTTTTAAAGTCATGTTTACATTGGTTTTGATGTCAACCAGACATTGTGTTTTGACATCAGTCATATGTTAAGTTTTCACCTCAGTCTAACATTGAGGTCAGGCCAACATTGGGGTTTGACATTAGGTTGGGTTGGGTTTTGACATCAACCAGATGTTAGTTTTTGGGTGAACTACCCCTTTAAGGTCCTACATGACACATTGTTTACTTGACACACTATTTAACAGGACTAACAGTGGAGGGTCCATATATACAAACATATACAGTTGAAAGAAAAAGTATGTGAACCCTTTGGGCTTACTTTGATTTCTTCATAAATTGGTCATAAATGTGTTCTGATCTTCATCTAAGTCACAACAATAGAGAAACACAGTCTGCTTAAACTAATACCGCACAAACATTATACGTTTTCATGTTTTTATATAACACAACATGTAAACATTCATAGTGCAGGGTGGAAAAAGTATGTGAACCTTTGGGTTTAATAACTGGTTATCCCCTCCTTTGGCAGCAATAACCTCAACCAAACGTTTCCTATAGTTGCAGATCAGACCTGCACAACGGTCAGGAGAAATTTTGGACCATTCCTCTTTACAAAAGTGTTTCAGTTCAGCAAAATTCTTGGGATGTCTGGTGTGAATCGCTCTCTTGAGGTCATGCCACAGCATCTCAATCGGGTTAAGGTCAGGACTCTGATTGGGCCACTCCAGAAGGCGTATTTTCTTCTGTTGAAGCCATTCTGTTGTTGAAAGCAAAGCAGCCCCAAACCATGATGCCCCCTCCACCATATTTCACAGTTGGGATGAGGTTTTGATGTTGGTGTGCTGTGCCTTTTGTTCTCCACACATAGCGTTGTGTGTTCTTTCCAAACAACTCAATTTTGGTTTCATCTGTCCACAGAATGTTTTGCCAGTAGTGCTGTGGAACATCCAGGTGCTCAAACGTGCTGCAATGTTTTTTTTGGACAGCAGTGGCTTCCTCCGTGGTGTCCTCCCACGAAGTCCATTCTTGTTTAATGTTTTCCTTATTGTAGATTTGTCAACAAAAAATGTTAGCATGTGCCAGAGATTTCTGTAAGTCTTTAGCTGAAAATTAGCATTTTTTTTATCAGGCTCTAAATGTATGTTCACAGTTTAGTGGCAATAAAATACCTTTCTGAATAAACAAATTGGTATTTCTGAATGGCCTGAGGCTGGGATTAAGCAAAAGCAAAAGCATTTGATCTTTCACTAAAAATGTATTAGTTCACTAATAGTACGTCATTGTTATTGCAAGATGGTGCCGGTGTGGAGTTTGGCAAGCCATCGCCTGTTGTCTGTGTTCTCTTTATTGAGTATATTTGTCTTGTTTGTGTCTACATCTGCACAAAAAGTAAGCTCAAACAAGTGAGCTCGGTTCTTCGTAATTTACTATGGTCAGTAGGAACTTTTTCTGATTCAAATCACGGAGGGTAAAAGACCTATGATCCCCCATTCCTCTCTATGTTGCCATCTGAAATATGTCGCATACTGGACTGTGAGAGTCATCGGAGGAGGAAACGCTATAGAAGACGGGGAACATGCCACACTGTGTTAATACGCGTGAGGAGGTATCGCAAAGGCAAATCATTTCTTAAATCTTATCGCTAAGAACACTTATAGTCCAAAAATATTATTTAATACCATTATTACACTGAAAAAAATGATTCATTGAATTTAATCAATTTTTTTAAGGTAAGTGGTTGCAATCCATTTATTGAAGCTACATTTAAACAAAAAAGATTAGTAACGTAAAATAAAATATAAAACTTTTGTTTAAATGTAGCTTAAATGAATTGATTGCAACCACTTACCTTAAAAGATTGATTAAATTCAATGAATCATTTTTTTCAGTGTACCGTCTGAAATTCGATGTCAAATTTATATCTGGATCCATCTCCTGTGGCTTGCAATAACTTTCTAAAGTTTTTTACGGACAAGATCAATGAAATTAGATCATGCATTGTCCCCTCCTCTCTAGACATCCCTCAGTCCACCTCCAATTCTACACAATTTTCTGAATTTACTCCAGTGTCTCAGAGTTACCTGGTGCAAATTATTCATAAAACGAAGCCCACATCTTGTTTGTTGGATGTCATTCCTACTCGTCCCTGATTAGAGACACTTGACACTATTGGTCCTAATTTTCTCTCAATAATTTATAGTAGTCTAACCAATGGAATAGTCCCATCCTATTTTAAGCATGCAAATCTTGATCAAACAATCTTAAATAATTACCGTCCAATTTCTAAATTGCTGTTTTTTTATTAAAAGTTTTGGAGAAGGTTGTAATTAATCATCTTTCTTCTTTCCTACAGGAAAATGGTAATTCTAATAAATATCAGTCTGGTTTCAGACTTCAACACAGTACAGAATCTGCATTGTTAAAGTTTTAAATGATTTATTGTTGATTGTTGACTCTGGCAAGTGTGCTGTTCTATTGGACCTTAGTGCAGCATTGGACACTCTTGATCATGGCATTCTTATAAAATGCCTACAGCTTATTGGAATCCAAGGACATTTTTTAGATTGGTTTGTTTCCTATTTAAAGGATCAAACCTTCTCAGCAGAGACTGGCAAATATTCATCATCATGCACACCAGTTTTGTATGGGGTTCCACAGGGCTCAATCTTGGTTCCTGTTTTATTTTCTTTATACATGCTTCCTCTGAATGCTATATTTAAGAAGCCTTGTGTCTCATACCACTGTTACGCAGATGATACTCAGTGTTATGTTCCCTTGCATCCAACGGATATTTTTAGTTTACAGTGTTTGTTTGATTGTCTGAGAGATGTTAAAGAGTAGATGTCTACCAACTTCCTTCAGTTAAATGAGTCTAAGACTGAAGTTTTAATCTGTGGCTCATCTGCTTCTACAGAGTTTGTGGCCAGTAACTGGGACATTTATGAGATAATCTTTATTCACATGCTAGAAACGTAGGTGTTACTTTCGACTTTGCTTTAACTTTCGATAAACAGGTTAATGTTTAGAAGTTGCTTTCATCAGTTAAAGAATATTGCAAAGATAAAGTCATTCTTAACATCAAGAGACATGTAAACTGTAATACATGCTTTTATTTCATCCAGATTTGACTATTGTAATGTATTATACTTGGGTGTTTCACAGTCTCTTTTGTCACGTCTTCAAAATGCTGCCACTCAATTGTTCACTGGAACGAGGAAGAGGGAACATCTCACCAGTTTTGATCTCTCTCTCCACTGGCTACCAGTCAAATATCGTATCCATTTTTAAACATTGCTGTTCGTGTATAAAGGCGTCCACAGTCTGGCTCCATCTTATATCTCTGATCTCCTACTGTTCCAGTATAATGACTCTAGGAATCTTTATTCGTCTAACAGTCTTCTGTTCAAAGGACACGGATGAAATCGAAAGGCAATCGTGCCTTTTCCGTCGCTGCTCTGCATTTATGGAGCACGCTGCCACTCTATATAAGATCTACACAAACCTACACTGATTTTAAGTATCTTCTCAAAACGTACTTATTCACTGTTGCTTATGGTCATAAGTAAGCACAGTGGCATAAATGTTTACATTTTGTACAGCACTTTGGCCTGTTTACTGAAAACTCTTTACTGAAAATATTTTTCCATTGAGGGCAGTAGTATTTAAAATCATCACATGCAGGCATTAAACTAAACACTTATTTTCATTATTTCTGGCAAACAGCAGGATGCATTTCCAGGACTGACTGACTGTACTGATCAGTTTGTGACTGATTTATGAATGTTATCTCGCTACTTGGTCGCACCTTGTACATATATGATAAATATGTTGTACTTAAAGACAAATGTGTGGAACTTACATTTGAGTATCTACATGGTAATTAGAGGATATCATTACTGTACTTACCAGTGATACATACTTATGATAAAATAAAGTGCTCAATTTTACACAGTTATTACCTAGGACCTACAATCTAAGTTATTGCATAGTATACATATGCCACTGTGAGTTATATTAACTAGTCAGACCATAAAATAAGATGCATTGGTCGGTTTAAAGAGTACAATAAAGGACAAAGATACTGAGTACAAAATGGCACATTGGTAATGTTTGTTATTAGTTATATTATAAGTACCTGCCATTAAATACACAGGCCTGTAAGTACTATACACTTACCATGTACATACAATTTGTAAATACAGTGGTGTTTGTTATTAGTTATTATAAACGTACACTATAAGTACCTGTCATAAATCCGAACTTGCTGTAAGTACGAAATACTTATATTGTACATTTATTTGTAAGTTGTAATAGTTTCTTCTTAGTTACAGTATACCTACAGTATAAGTATGTATCTGGTATTTCCCAGTACTTACACAATAACTACCAAGTACGTACCACTGTAAGTACAGTAATGATACCCTTAATTACCCTGTAGATATGCAAATGTAAGTACCACACATTTCTCTGTAAGTACAACATATTTACCATATATGTACAAGGTAAGTACACATACTGTAAAATAAAGTGCTACCCGCTACTTTACCAATAAAATCACTTCACTGCCACGTTTAGATCATGGAGGCAATGTAGCAAGACTATTAAACAATATGTGACCCTGTCTGTTAAAACTCAAGTCAGTTTTTGTGATTTACTCTTTTTACATAAAATCATTCTACATAATTTAAAGAACATTTGTAGGAATATAACATTGATATATTTAATATTTACTGAGTAAGGTCTAATGTCAAAGATTATAATCAATGTGAAATCAATGAGTTAAATCAAGCTTAGATGTTCCTAATCTCAAAATTAGATTACATGACTTGATTTCACAGACAAGGGGTCACATATATCAATTAATTGTCTTCCTCAAACAAACAGAGTATGAAGGTAACACATACAGAGCAAGTGCATGTTTGCCAAACTAGTGTTAACCTATTATTTGTATAATACAATACAGAAAAGACTTTCCTTATCCCAATAATATTGCTTAATAATGTTAAAATAAAGTTTCTTTGAATAATTTTTTAAAAATAAAACCATTATTGCCTTTAAAATTATAATTGTTACATTTCAGGCCCTACGTTATTGTTAGTTATTAAATACACCACATATTCACAACTGAAGAGAAAATGTTCATGTGTATGAGGTGAGAGAGTATGGTCATACTAGATCATGTGGAAATCATGGAAATCTGAGTGAATTTATTCTCAAGATCATCATGATGAAAAGTGATCTGTGAAAGTGTAACAAGCACTAAAGGAAAAACCGGGATGAACTCAACTGCAGGAGTTTCATTTAACAGATGACTAGAGAAGCACAGATGTTGCTGCATATAATAGTTTCATTTGAAAGAAACAGCAAAAATGTGAAATTCCGACAGTACCTTAGCATTTTTCACTTAAATAATTATACAACGTGATCATTAAATGTATATAATAATCATTAAAGAATTTCTTTTTAAAGTTGCATGTAAAATCCACACAAACATCTGAATAGTCTCGATGCTCGAATCTGTTTATAAAATCAAACTATCACAGCAACCGTTTTAGTAAAAAATTGTCTTAATATAGCGAGGGCAAAACTCTTTCACGCACGGCCTTAATATTTAATCCATAGATTAGAGGATTAACAACAGGAGGAACTATAATCAGTTCTAAAGCCAAAAAATGACGTAAACTCTCTGGAATATCATTAGCACCGTATCTGCTATACATGACATCAAAAAGATAAGCAAAGGTGAAATTTATCAGTGATATTATATGTGGTAAACAGGTTTGCCAGAATTTTTTTCTGTTTTCTAAAGATGCTTTACATGCAGCAATGAGTTTAATGTATGACACTATGACAACAACTACAAAAGGAAAAAATGTTACAATAATTACATATCCAAAAACATTATTAACAAAAGGTGATGCACAAGATAGTTTTACAATTGACCAGTTGTCACAATATAATTTGTCAATGTGATATTTGCAAAATGTTCTCAAATTTGCTAAAAGGCATGCCGGAACTGTGTAGCAGTTTGGTACAATCCAGGAAAACACAATTAATTTCAAACAGGTACTTTTAGTTAATTTTGAATGATAGTCTAAAGGTCTGCATATAGCTACATATCTATCATATGACATGACTGTTAATATTGTAACCTCAGATATTAACGAGGTGTAAATGACAAAGCTTTGCAAAGCACACATGTGAGAGTAAATGGCATATGAATCCAAAATCAAATTATACAAAAACATAGGGTAGAATCCTGAAGCTCCATATATTGCATTCACACATAGATTACACATGAATATGTACATTGGTTCATGAAGAGATTTCTCCATGACAATGACAGAAACAAGTCGAAAATTTAAAGACAGTATAAGCAAATAAAGGAAAAGAAAACAAGTAAAGTATATGTGCCTAAATGATTTTGATTCTTTGGGCACCATAAGAGTCAGCATCACAGGATAAGAAGAGTTATCCATCATGGTATGAATGGTCTTTAAAGTAACATGAAATAAAATTTAAGCTCTCTACAACATATAAACAGCTTTTCAATAAGCTTCAGTTGCCATCGTTGATCAAATAAACTTGTCACAGTCATAGATGTATCAGTTATTGTTCGTCAGAGTCAGAAAAAGGCAAATGAACTAATCCACAGATCTGGAGCTGGACGTGTCTGGAATTGAAATTGGCCAGGTTTTGCATGGTTTTATATGAAGGCTTTCCTCAGTTGGGAATTTTCGCCCATTATTTCTAGGGATTGATTTTCTGCTCACAAACAAATTATTTAAGAACCTTCTTTTGTGAGAGTAATAAAATGTATATACAGGATAGTTGGCCCAAAAATGAAAATTCTGTCACCATTTACTCACTCTCATGTTGTTCTAAACCTCTTAAAGGGACACTTCACCCATTTGCATTAAGCTTTGTATAGTTAGAACCCCAGTCATGTTTTTGAATGGTCATGCATAATTTCCTCAGTTGCCGCTGAGACAGGAGAAATACAGATTTCAGTGTTGTACTTCCTTCTTTCAATGATGTAAAAATCATCATTTTGCATCATTGAAAGAAGGAAGTGTTATATCTTTGTTGAGGGAGTAAGACTTCAAACACCCCCTTTCTCGGTCAAATAGGCACCAAATTCTAAATTTATGTTACATTTCGACTACAAATATGACGCACTTTAAATAAAGATTAATGTTTCTACGGGTGAAATGCTCCTTTAAAGATGGTTTGCACACAGTTGATGGTACTCACAGACATTCAAAGTATTGTTTTTCCTACAATGGAAGTGAGTAGGTACAGTACCGTTTTGACGTCATATTTATACTGGGTTTTGACGTCAACCAGACATCAGTCATATGTTGAGTTTTCACCTCAGTTATCCTAAAATCAACCCATGAATGGTAAATTATAGTTATATGTACATATTTCATTTGCATATAAAGTAATTGAGTCCTGAAAAATACATACTTCCAGCATGTATCAAAGTTTACAACAATTCTCAAGGTCTGACACCAGAGGCGATTCTAGGGTTAGAGCTTTAGGGGTGCTGAGCACCCAATGAGCTCCGCTGCCACCACCCGCTCTTTTTTCCTACAGAAACCAATAATATGTATATTGTAAAATAGCTTTCATTTTAACATTGGTTCAACTAACTCCAAAATAAAGATTTTTTGGAGACCTTTCAGGCATGAAAATGGGTCAGGGGTGAAAAAGATGAGAAGAATATTACCCCTAGGGTCCGGGAGCATGCTCCCCCTTAGAATTTTTTTTAAAATTACATATTTTAAAGCATCAATCTGGTGAGTTTTCAGATGCATTTTTTGCCAACCTTTTTATTTCTAATTAATGGTGAGCTAGCACATTTTTGCCATTAATGCCATATTAAAGTCTCAGGACAAAAGGTGGGCTACACCAGCAGTGTGGGTATGGCTTTATGTGAATACAGTGTATCGTTTGCCTTTGTCAAAATGACAAATCTCCTAATTTATAACTTTTATGCCTACAACATATGGTAGGTTTATTAATAGTTTGTTAATTTGCAGCTTTTCTTTTAACAGTCCTTTAATTGAACCATTACCTTTACTATATGTCTAAAACAAAACACTTTTGACTCCTGCACTAAGGGTTAAAGACGTTATCACCTTCATATTAGTCTACATGTGACAAACTAAAAAAATATTTATTGTCTAGTTTGATAGTCAGACAGTTAGTGATTTCACACATAACTTACCGGTAGCCTACTGGTGGTATACAGTGATATGTAGTTTGTTTTCACTCTGTTCCAAACGCCATGTTTTCATGACGACTGACCAGAAAAGACGCCCGTGATGTCATGTTTACATGACTCCCGATTGTTAAAATAAGTCTCAAATTAACGATAAATCATACAATAAACTTTAACAACGGAGACACACGTATGCAACTACCCACTGAGATGCACTACATGCGTCTTGCGGAAGAACATTGTAACCGGCGCTACTTCTCTCCGTTTAAGTCTATGGACGAGTCACCCAGGTACTGTTCTACTCCGCAGCGCGCGGGTACCCGCCGGAATAAAATAATCCGAAAATAAACGCTTATTATACGTGTACCATGGTGATTCATTATAAGACAAAAACACGACTTGAAAGATTGATTCGTGATGTACTCGCTCATTATAAACATAACGTAAACATTTTGTAAGATTTGAACAAAAAAGTTGCATCACAACACTATCTGATTCTCACTCTGCGTGTGTTTCACGCTGAATGACGGACGGGCTAAGCGATGCAGGTACAGAGAAGTAGAAGAGGATGACACCATTTGCTAAGCTGGGAGGTTTTCATTTTCTACCTTATTATATATTTTAAACCACAAACTACGGAGTATGTTTTGGACATTATTTAACCTGGTCAAAGACGAACGAACATTTTAGAATAATAAAATTTCTTGCCCCAAGTTTTAGGGGTGCTGAGCTTCTTTTTAGGGGTGCTGAAGCACCCCTAAAAAGGGGCTAGCCTCGCCCATGACACAATGTAAATATCATAACACCTTTCATTTATTTAAAAGTTTCAAAATTGTATTTAACTATTGTTTGAAACATCCATAATAATGTATATAACAATGTATATAAGTAGGGGAGAGCGGGGTATGTTGTCACACTTTTCACACTGTCTAACATTTACTGAGCACCATACATCAAAATGGTATAAATCTCATACCAAATGAAAGAAGGAAGTCTTGGGCACATATGTTGTATTCATAACATCTTTATATCTTATCTCATTACAGAGTTGTAGACTGTTGAATAGTGACTGTGCACTTGTGACAATTTGCCCCATCGGAGGGTAAGTTGTCACACTAGGGCGGGTAAGTTGTCACACTAGATTATGTAAAAATAAGAACACAACTACTTAATTGTGAATATTGATTTTAATTTTTAAACTCAAACCAAACTGGAAATATAAACATCCGTGCCTGGAGAATCTGGAAAAACAATTATTTCAATCCAAATAATGCACATTTCAATTAAGTGGCAAGACCACTTTACTTTGAACTTTGGTTCAAATGTTCTATGGCTTTCACATAAAACCAGATAACTGAATGGAACGCTGCAGATAACTTGCTTAACTTAACATGTTTAACCTCTGAACAAAACAGATGCCCTGTATGACTAATAGGACTCATCTCCAGAATCACAATTCTGACACACATAAATTGCCTGGCCTGAGGTGCAAGCATCATGGGCCCAATTGTTGCATTTTACACATTTTACCCAGGTCTCCTTTGGACGACTCTTTGAAAATGGCTCTACACAGACGAGGCAGAAGCACTCTTCATCATCTGATGATGACTCTTGCATGATTTTTCTTCTTTTAGCTGCCTTGTTTTTCATAGGTCCAGATTTCTGCTTCCCTTCCTTTTGAAACAGCTTTTTGCTAGATTGAGGCTTATTCTTTTCTATATCATGTTTTCTGAGCATGTTCGATGTGTTTGTTTGTACAGGGGCAAGTTGTCAGATGTGACGACTTGCCCCAAAGTCATTGAGACAACTTGCCCCATACTTACTTGTGTGCTAATGTTGTCTAAATCTCAAGTTTAGCTCATCATATCACTTTAGCTAAAGTATCAAAAGACACTTTACGGTCTCCTCTATTTTGTGCAAAATAATCATTTTAAACATTCACACCTAACAAAGTTGTATTGCATAAAATGTAAAGTGATTTTTTTTTACTTTTTAAGCAGAAAAATAAGAAAATTGTGCTAACCTCAGATTACAGTGATCTTGACCACATGTGAACAGGAAGTTCACTATAGAAGAAGAAGTCACATAAAGTGGCTATTTGATTTTTGAGATAGAGCCTCTAGTGTTGGAGTTATTAACAGTGTGACAACTTACCCGTGTGACAACTTACCCCGCTCTCCCCTATGTCAAAATCCAATGTTGGACTGACGTCAAAAACCAATGTTGGACTGATTTCCAAACCCAACTTGGGTTGACATCAAACCTGGCTCCAGATGTCCACAAGCGACCAAGGCGTGCAGCGAGCGAGCACCCTACGTGATGCAGCTTCACGGACCACGTTCGGGTGAACGGAGACGCCATCGCCCAGCATGAAAGCAGTAAGACCCCGCTTGTTATTGTAACATATAATACTTGCCACATGTATAGTTTAGCTTCTGCCGTTAGCATAGAGGGGTTTACATGCACTAAGTGTATTGACGTAGTAAGGCTGCCTGAGAAGATTCCTGAACTAGAATCACACATCCGAACGCTAGTTGAGGATAGTAAGACCGCTAATGTTAATATTACAAATACTGTATCGAGCAAGCATGGTGTTAAGCAAATTACTAATGGCTCGGTTTCGACATCAGAGTTAAGGCGGCGGACTAACTGGGTGACTGTCAGGCAGCATAGTCATATACGGCGCCCATCTAAGACTCCTACAGTAATTTCTAACAGATTCAATCCCCTAAGCAGTACACCAGCTGAAACGTTTGTTAAAAGTGCCCTGGTTATTGGAGATTCTATACTCAAGAATGTTAACATTGAGGGACCAGCCACCATAGTCGACTGTATAACGGGAGTCAGAACGTCTGACGTTAGATCCAAACTTAAAGTGCTGGCTAATGCTAAGCGTAAGTTTTCTAAGATTGTTATTCACGCATGCACGAATGACACCAGGCTCCGCCAGTCGGAGATCACCAAAGATACTATTAAAGAGGTGTGTGAAATTACAAAAACAATGTCAGACAATGTAATATGCTCTGGTCCCCTCCCCGCCTACCGGGGGGATGAACACACAGTAGATTAGTATAATTTCACGGCTGGATCAAAGTGGTGCCCTCAGCATAATGTAGGGTTTGTAGACAATTGGATGCATTTCTGGCGGAGACCATTCCTCCTAACCCGAGATGGCCATCATTCGTCCTCTGAAGGAAGTGCTATACTCACTAGAAATCTGATCAATAGTCTTAATTCTGACATAGTCTGACTATCCATGGCCCAGGTCAGGAAACAGATGGATCGGCTTAACCCTCAGTCTGTTAGCTGCCTTGATATGTCAAGATCACTTATATCCCAGCACTTAGAGTCTATCTTAACAGAGTATCAATACATTTCAAACCTGGCTTAAACCAGACTATTACATTAGTTTAAACAGATACACCCCACAAGACTACTATTATAAACACGAACCTCGACTAAAGGGAAGAGGGGGTGGTGTAGCTACAATATACAACAAAATATTTAAAGTAAATCATAAATCCGAACTAAAATTAAATTCGTTTGAAATAATGTTGTTAAATATGGAAATAGCTGATCGTAACAACAAACAGCTTTCTTTTGCTTTAGCTACAATCTATAGACCTCTGGGCCACCATGCAGATTTGCTTAAACAAATACCAGATTTCCAGTCTGAGCTTGTAATCACTGTAGATAAAGCTCTTATCGTTGGTGACTTTAATATCCACGTTGATAACCCAAAAGATTCATTAGGATTAGCGTTTATGGATGTTCTAAATTCTCTCGATATTAGACAAAACTTGCCCGTAAACACACATTAGACTTAATTCTGTCACTCTCGCTCAATATTAATGACATCGAAATATCACCTCAGAGCGATGCAGTTTCTGACCATTGCCTTGTCTCATACACAGTACTTCTAGATAGGATCACTCGATCCACAACATGCTACCAACTAGCCAGAACAATAATTTCCACCACTAAAGACAGCTTTATTAGCACTCTTCCAGACCTGTCCCAAATGAAACATGTAGCAGATAACCATGACGATCTAGATATTGTAATAGAAAACCTAACCTATATCTGTTCTAACACATTGGATGCCGTTGCTCCCATTCGAAAAAAGAGAATCAAAGAAATACCGCCAGCTCCATGGTATGACCATCATACCACAGCCCTTAAAAAGGCAGCTAGAAATATGGAAAAAAAATATAGAAGGACAAAGTTAGAGGTATGGCGTGCAGCATGGAAAGAGAGTGTTAAACACTACAGACAGGCTATAAAAACCGCCAGATCTACCTATCTTAGCAAGCTTATAAATGAGAATCATAATAACCTTCGTTTCCTCTGTAGCACAGTTGCGAAACTGACTAGAAACAAAGAAGAAACATAAACCAATAGTAAACTCCAACACAATAGTAATGATTTTATGAACTTCTTTACTAACAACTTATGGCTATTAGGGAAAACATCGTAGCTACGCAAGCAGCCACCACTCTACCCATTAGTTAATTTAACACTAGATTACCATACGAACATCAGATTCATTTAAAGCTACTACAATAGATGAGCTCTCTAAATTAGTAACATCATCCAAATCATCGTCCTGTATATTAGACCCCATTCCCACAAAATTATTTAAAGAGGTATTCCCTGTAGTTTCAGCCCCGGTACTAAATATCTTTAACTCATCGCTAGAATTAGGATACGTTCCTAAAGCTTTCAAACTAGCAGCTGATTAAAAAAACCACACCTTGATCAGGGAGAGCATAATAACTTTAGACCAATCTCTAATCTCCCTTTTCTTTCTAAAATATTAGAAAAAGTAGTGGCAAGCCAGCTACGCACATTCTTAACAAATAATAGTACATATGAAAAGTTCCAATCAGGATTCAGGCCCCGCCATAGCACAGAGACAGCGCTGCTTAGAGTTACAAATGACCTCCTTTTAACATCCGATCATGGTGAAATCTCAATCCTTATATTTTTAGACCTTAGTGCAGCCTTTGACACAATCTTACTCAATAGACTAGAAAACTATGTTGGTATCAGTGGTCAGGCATTAGCCTAATTTAGGTCTTATCTAACCAATCGCTATCACTTTGTTTATGTAAAGGAGGAAGAGTCATATCAATCCCTGGTTAATACGGTGTACCGCAGGGATCAGTTTTAGGTCCTATCCTGTTCTCGTTATATATGTTGCCTCTAGGAGACATTATCAGGAAACATAAGTTTTCACTGCTATGCGGATGATACCCAGCTTTACATCTCCTCACATCCCAGCGAAACACACCCGTTTTCTAAGCTAACAGACTGCATCAGCAATGTTAGTGACTGAATGGCACATAACTTTCTTAAGCTTAACTCCAATAAGACAGAGATACTTATTATTGAATCGAATCGCTACAAACATTATATGTCAGATTACAAGTTGCACATAGATGGCTGCACTGTGGTGCCGTCTTCCTCGGTTGGGAACTTGGGTGTGATGTTCGACAGCAACTTATCCTTCGATAGTCATAATGCCAACGTCTGCCGCACAGCATTCTTCCAACTTAGAAATATCTTAAAAATATGCCATATGCTGTCTGCATCAGATGCAGAGAAGCTTATCCACGCTTTATGACCTCTAGAATAGACAATTGAAACTCGTTACTCGGGGGATGCCATGCAAATCAGGTAAACAAGCATCAGCTGGTTCAAAACGTTTCTGCAAGGGTGCTTACTCGATCTAAGAAGTATGACCACATAAGCCCAATTCTGGCATCTTTACACTGGCTACCAGTTAAATATTGCATACAATTTAATATATCACTAATCACCTACAAAGCCTTAAATGGTCTAGCACCCTAATATCTTAGAGAATTACTATCAGAATACAATCCATCACGAACACTATGGTCGCAAAATTCTGGTCACTTGATTAGATCCTTTTCCTACTTAGCCCCTAAGCTTTGGAATGTCCGAGAATCAGACACAGTTGATAACTTTAAATCTAGACATAAAACTTTTCTCTTCAACAAAGCATTCAAATAATTTGTCTAGTTAAGGTACTTAACTCGCAATAGTTATTTTTTACGGAACAAAGCACTCACTGTCATAACATAGACCAACCTAATAAATAAATAAATAAAAACCTTATCAACATTAACACTTCAAAATGAATTGCGGTAAATAGTTTGCCACCGTTTGCCACTGAACCTGCATTAGTGAGGCCTCCGGCCTTAGTCAAACGGGTTGGCACGTATGGTCTTGTGGACTTGTGAATAGTATACCATACAGACCCGTTTACCACTGAACCTGCATTAACGACGACAGTGGGGCTTCTGGCCTTAGTCAAACAGGTCGGCATGTTTCATTTTCTTTTAAAGATCGGATGGGGACCCATAGTTACCATAGATACATTCGCATTGGGCCCCCAATTGGCTAATTCCTCAACTGTGGGTAACATACTTATGTCGCAATAGTTAGCCTGTCTGGAACCAAGCTGATTTAAACCACATCACTGTGTGACACTTGTATTACATGTGAATGGCCCCTACGCTAATAGGATTTTGTTTCTCTCTCCCTGTCTCGTCCTCGACCCCGAGGACAATAAGACAAACAGACCCAGTTCCGGTAAATGTCAGAGTCGGCACACCTCTGATCTACTGGCCGTCCTTCAATGTGATGCCCAGCTGATCCATGACCAACGACCACCGGCAGAACCTGCTTAATCTCCGCTTAATCTCCTTATCTGTTTACATGTGTATATATATATCTCCCAAGGGTTTTTCCCTCCTAGGACTTTTTTATTTCCCCGGCTAAAAAGTTTGGGGGTTTTTTCTCCTAGGGGGTTTTTCAACCCGGGGAGGTAGCCTTCTCTGGCTTAATTTAGCACCCTCCTCTATATGTTACATTAGTAATATGCTCGTTTATAATGTTGATTCATAGCTGCAGCAAATTTAACTGCTTATGCTATTGTGTATTATGTTGTGCTATCTGTCAATTTTCTGTGCTTTTCACTGCTTCTATTAATGTAAAGCTGCTTTGAAACAATTACCAATTTTGAAAAACGCTATATAAATAAAATTTTATTGAACTGAATATGGCCAGTAAAAAATAAGAACCAATAATCAGATTAGAAGACTGCATAGTCTTCACTGTGCAAGTTAAATATAGTTAATTCTAATTAAAATTACAACGATTCTTCAATCATCTAGTAACGTATGTGTTTTATTTCTCAATTGTTCACATTCACTTAAGACATATTATAATCGTCAGTATAAGTATTATTACAGGTGTTGTTCACAATTGCCATGGACCATCGAGCAGTTCTCAGCGTTTCTGGTAGCCTCTTGTGGAACGGCTGAAATTCCACAAGGGGGCGTATTTGTTCCTCAGACCGAATATATTCATTATAATCGTGAATGAAAAGTAAGATTCGAACAAATGTCTGTTAGTGAACTAATTGTATACACTATTTATATCGTAATTCGGTCAGAAATGTCAAGATTGTGAGATGAACAAATCGTTTTGGATTAAAAGGCTTGGATATTCCATTTCCTTGGACTTTTGGGGATTTATGAACAATTTGTTTTGGACAATTTCACCGAAGCAGACAAAGAGAAGATTTCGAAGGTAAGTAAATATCCTAAATTGCCCGGTTCAGGTAACTAACAACTAGATTACAGTTTTATAACTGCTAAAAATCATCTTAAGCTTTGTTTGTGCACTAAATGGAATCCCGAAAGTCTAAGCTTTCCAACGACGTGCCGCATGACCGTATATTTTTGAAGATTTAGGGGTTGTGCACACCAAAACTTTTAAACGCCGAATCCCAGCTGTTTTTCAGCTGAGTGCCAGCTTTCTTCAGCTAAGCACTTTGGTAGCTCTGATACATCAGCTGTGAGACGGTTGGTTGCTGTGATACTTGTCCCGCTCCACCTCCACTGTAATTGGACGGCCGCGTGAGAACTGACATTGACGAGCGGAGCTTTTCTTCCAAAGTTGAACATTTCTCAACTCTCGGCGCTCACCGTTAGCTGCTTGCTTATTTGAAAAACGCTGAGCTTCCATTGAAAACAATTGAAAACATGCGCCGGCCGCGGGCGTAAAAGCCTTGGTGTGCACGTACCCTTAATGCTTCAAAGTTAAAATGACGTAATGCAGCCTCACGAGCAAGGGAGCGGGTGTGCCGTGTACGGCACAGTGTTCCTTATCAGGTTAAATAACAAGGTCTCTACATGCGTAGTAGTTGCTTCTGACTGAGCATGTCCTGTAATTCAAGTACTAATGCTGTATTGTGGACTCACATGGGCACCAGGCGGCCGCTTGTATCACATGGAAGTCAGGCCAGCCTGATCTCAAGAGAATTCATATATATTTTACGAGTTGGCTAATTTGTATGAATTTTTACAAAATTAATAGTGCAAAAACTTACTATTATCGTCACAAGGGTCAAGGCCAGTCATACAAAAATTTACAATTGTGGTCGTACGAATGAATACAACTTAGCCATGACCAAAAATACGTATGAATTGCCATACGTTGGTCAGGCTGGCCCTGTATTCAGCATTGTACTGTATGTACCGGTTTACAGATGTAGAGCAAGTGCATGTTTGCCAAACTAAAGTACAATACAATACAATACAACAAACACTTACTTTATACCAATAATATTGTTTAATAATGTTAAAATAAAGTTTCTTTGAATAAAAGTTTTAAATAAAACCATTATTGTCTGAAAGTATTTAAGTATATCAGGCCCTAAGTTACTTATCATTAAATTATATACACCACATATTCACAACTGAAGACTATGAAAATGTTCATGTGTATGAGGTGAGAGACACTAGATAATGTGGAAATCATGGAAATCTGAGTGAATTTATTCTACAGATCATCATGATGGTAAGTGATCTGTGAAAGTGTAACAAGCACTAAAGAAAGACAGAGGATGAACTCAACAGCAGGAATTTAATTTAACAATTAGAGAAGCACAGATGTTGCTGCATATAATAGCTTCATTTGAAAAAAAAACAGCAAACATGTGAGATTCCCACATTTTTCACTTTAATAATCATACAACATGGTAATTAAACGTATATAATAATCATTAAAGAATTTATTTTTAAAGTTGCATGTAAAATCCACTTAAAAACCTGAAAAGTCTTGATGCTTCTTATATGCACATTTTTTTTAAATATGTTAATGTAAAATGCTGCAACAAGTTTTAAAATAAACACAGTCTACACAAGATATGTCAACACTGAGTAACTGCTGCCATTATATTGTTTATGTTATTTATTGTGACAGTTTGCATCATATAAGACCAAATATATGTGTGTGAAAAACAGACTTTTTTCATAATCTGTTTATAAAATCAAACTTCAACAGCAACCTTTTACATGTATTTATATATATATATATATATATTTCAGTATTTTTTTCTCAATATAATGAGGGCAAAACTCTTTCACGCACTGCCTTAATGTTTAATCCATAGATTAGAGGATTAACAACAGGAGGAACTATAATCAGTTCTAAAGCCAAAAAATGCCGTAAACTCTCTGGAATATCATTAGCACCGTATCTACTAAACATGAAATCAAAAAGAACAGCAAAGGTGAAATTGATCAATGATATTATATGTGGTAAGCAGGTTTGCCAGAATTTTCTTCTATTTTCTAAAGATATTTTACATGCAGCAATGAGTTTAATGTATGACACTATGACAACAACTACAAAAGGAAAAAATGTGACAATAACAAAATATCCAAAAAGATTATTAACAAAAGGTGATGCACAAGATAGTTTTACAACTGACCAGTTGTCACAATATAATTTGTCAATGTGATATTTGCAAAATGTCCTCAAATTTGATAAAAGCCATGCCGGAACTGCATAGCAGTGTGGTATAATCCAGGAAAACACAATTAATTTCAAGCAGATGCTTTTAGTTAATTTTGAATGATAGTCTAAAGGTCTGCATATAGCTACATATCTATCATATGACATGACTGTTAATATTGTAACCTCAGATATTAAAGAGCTGTATATGACATAACTTTGCAGAGCACACATGTAAGAGGAAATGACATATGAATCCAAAATCAAATTATACAAAAACATAGGGTAGAATCCTGAAGCTCCATAGATTGCATTCACACATAGATTACACAAGAATTTGTACATTGGTTCATGAAGGGATTTCTCCATGACAATGACAGAAACAAGTCGAATATTTAAAGACAGTATGACCAAATAAAGGAAAAGAAAACAAGTAAAGTATATGTGCCTATATGATTTTGAGTCTTTGGGCACCATAAGAGTCAGCATCACAGGATAAGAAGAGTTATCCATCATGGTATGAATGGTTAAGTCACATGAAATAAAATTTAAGCTTTCTAACAGCTTTTCAAATGCAATTGTTGATTAAAAAAATAAACTTGTCACAGTCATACTGGCCTCCAAAAGTGCAGTAACTACTGTATGCAAACACTGAAACCGAGAAAAATTCCCTTAAAGTTTTTACACCAGCCAGTCAAACATGTTACTGCAATTTTGGCACACACGTTTCTCTCAAATGGGACAAAATTAAACCAGGAGACTTTGTCACAAGACACCTCAGATCTCATACAGCCCATTTCAATCCTTAACTCAATTTTGACCAAATGCATAGTTACTGCACTTTGCCTTTGTAGGGCAACATAGATGTATCAGTTATTGTTCATCACAGTCAGAAAAAGGCAAATGAACTAATCCACAGATCTGGAGCTGGACGTGTCTGGAATTGAAATTGGCAAGGCTTTGCATGGTTTTATATGAAGGGTTTTGTCAGTTGGGAATTCTCCCCAGATTAATTTTTTGTTCACAATGTGTAAATGTTGGACAAAACACATCGCTAGGTTAAAATGTACCTTACCCTGTTGTTTTAACCTAGTTATTGTTATTATACCCCATGGTTGCATAACAACAACCCAACATTGGGTCATTTTTAACTCAGCATGTGTTCTGTCTAATATTTACCATTTATGGGTATAAAGAAACTCATAAAAGTTTAAGACAACATAAGGGGGGAGTAAATTAATACAGATTTTTTGTTTTTGGGGACTATCCCTTTAAAGTCCTACTTGACACATTGTTTAACAGGACTAACAGTGTGTTCATATACAGTACACAAACACACAATTATCATTCATGTAGCTTGCAATTTCAGACCCTTTCTCACATCATCAGACACATCAGTTTTTAAAAAGTTACCTTATATTAAATTGCATTAGGACACTTTACTACAATAGCTGTCAATAGCACTTTCTCAATACAAAGTTGTCGCTTTGGAAAAAAGTGTCTGCCAATTATACAAATGTGACCATTAATTTAAAAATTTTACTTTTTGTCTACAAATCCTTAAATAATCAAGCACCTTTTTATCTGTGTGAACTCCTTCACCCGTATAGCCCATCCCGTACAGTGAGATCTCAGGAGATCAGAATCTTTTTCTGGTCCCCAGATCAAGGTTAATAAATAGAGGGGACAGAGCCTTTGCCATTGCTGGCCCTAAATTATGGAACAGCTTGCCGGTCCACATCAGAATCGCTCTATCCTTAACCATTTTTAAAACCTTGTTAAAATCCTTTTCTCTCTGGCTTTTAATACTGTATGATGCTTATCGACTCTCTTTTTAATTATCATTTTACCTTCTTTTAATCTTTTAACTTTATCACTACACTCTCAGAAATGATGTGTTAATTTTAACACATTGTTTGTCATTTCGTGTAGATTGTGAGCTTAAATAAATGAAATGGACAACACAAGATGTGTTAAACCAACACAAAGTGTGTTATTCCAAAAATAACACAGATATGTGTTAAGTTAAGGACAACACACAATGTGTTGTCCTTAACTAGACACAAGATGTGTTAATTTAACACATTCATTTTAAGAGTGTACTATTATTATTATTATTATTTTATGTATTTTATCTTCTCTCTTTTTAATATTATTCTTATTTTTTATTTGATTTTTTATGCATTTCTGTACAGCACTTTGGGTCAGCCTACATGTGCGCTGTTTTAAATGTGCTATATAAATCAATAAACTTGAAACTTACATAAAATCATCCTACATAATGTAAATAAAATCTGTGGGAATATAACATTGATATATTGACTGAGTAAGGTCATGTCAAAGATTGAAATTAATTTGAAATCAATGAGTGAATCTCCTAATCTCAGAATTAGATTGGATTTATAGTCACATTTAAGTAGCCCAAAAGAGGTGCCGGTACTCTTATTTTTTTGCTGACTCGACTCTTTTATTGAAGGGGTTTTATAATCAGCAGTCAACAGACGACCTTGTAAAAAATAAAAAATCCTTTTATAAGTTTGTGGATTTGCTTGAGCTAGAAATAGCTACTGAACATAAATAAAATGTGCAAAAGAATTTTGAAAAAAAATACCCTTAGAAAGAACTACTGTAGAAAGAGCTATTGAACATGAATAAAATGTGCAAAAGGTAGATATGTGAGTAAAATTTTCAACATGGTAAATGCTACAACTAGTTGTTCAGATGGAAAAAGCTTGAAAAAAACTTTTTGAAAAACCATTTGAAACTCAAAAGTCATCAGTTTATTTTGTCCCATTGTTTTCCATTTTGCGGGTGGTAAAACTACTGTTCAAATTTATTGAAATTTCGTTCACTTGTAGTTTAGCAATTAAACTAAATGTATATTAACATTTAAAAATGTTTTTACTCTGCACATCGAGGAAATCCGAAGATGGGAACCAAACTGACAGCCGCTGAGATTGTCACGCAAGTTACCTACAAAAGGCTATTGGATAAAGCTTGCGTCTGACCTTGTTCTTTTACCACTTAGAGTCTAAAACAAGGAGGGCACATTAGTGTTCATTGTATTTTCATTTTAACCGAGCAGCTATAGTTGTACGTTTCACACACAAACACACACCTCTCCAGAACACGTTGACACTGACTGACAGCAGCAAAAGCGATGCATGCGCTTTTAACTTGTAAACGGAAGGGTGTATGGGTAATGTAGTCTCCGCTCTCGGTGGGACGAATTGGGAAGCTTACATTGTGAAGGGTGGTCTGAAAAGCGGCAACGCAGCCAAAGGATTAAATTAAACCTCTGATTTTTAAACAGATGTGCAAATGAGCGTTCCGGTACGCTAAAAGCACGTTCTGGGCTCAGGGAGAGGTGGTGGTATGCTCAAGAGCTACATTTGGAAGTGGTGGTACTGAGTACCGGCGCGTTCCGGCCCACTTAAAGCACTGGTCACATATATCAATTAATCTAATGTTGAGCACACAGGCTTTTGTCTTCCTCAAACAGAGTGATGTTTGACAGCACTGTTAAAAAATATTCTGATGATATTAGCCCATGAGAGGTTTAATTATAGTTCTTTGTACATATTTCACAAGCATAGGGCAAAGTAATTGAGCACTGAAAATACACACTTCCAAAATGGTTATCATGGATTGACAGATGGATCATAACATCCTTAATTTATTTAAAGGTTTTACATATTTATTTAACTATTGGTAGAAACATCAATAATAATCTATAAAATAATGTAAATAAATAAATGTTTTACGTAACATGTCTAGATTACTTGTGCTAAAATATCCTATCCTTTTCCTCCTAATGTAAAATGCTGTAGGTTTTGCACAAGCATACACACATTAAACACATAAATAGCATTTACTGGACATCATTGACAATGAAATGTGTTAAAAAAAATTAATGTTATAGTTTTATGGAATACAGTACAGCAAACACGTTAAAACTTCTTTATCCTGATATTATTTAGTAATTTTATAAAATGGTTTTAAAAGTCTTTTACGAATCTCTTTAAGTTTTAAACCATAGACAATAGGATTTAAAATAGGTGGCACTATAGTGATCTCTAAAGCCAAGAAATGACGCAGATCCTCTGGGAAATCGCTTGAGCCATACTTGGTGTACATTAGATCAAAAGACACTGCAAAAGACAAACTTATCAATGCAAATATATGAGGTACACAGGTCTGCCAAAACTTCCTTCTGCACTCTAATGATGATTTACATGCAATCACAAGTTTAATATATGAAACTATAATGAAAACAAAAAGGCCAAACATAAATACAGTAACCAGAGATCCATATATGTTATTGGTGACAGTTGATTCACATGAGAGCTTTACCATTGACCAGTTGTCACAATACAGTTTATCAATATGATATTTGCATAATGACAACCTATTTGATAATGAAATATTAATAGCCACTGTAATTAATGGTACAGACCAACAGAAGACAAATAAGAGGACACAAGAAGACTTGTTCAGCTTTGAATGATAGTCTAAAGGTCTGCATATAGCCACATGTCTGTCATAAGCCATCACTGCTAATGTACAATATTCACATTCAACTGAACTGTAAGTCACAAAAGCTTGTAAGGCACACATGTAAGAAGGGATCACATATGAATCCGATATTAAATTGTGTAGAAATTTAGGATAGAATCCTGTAGCTCCATATATACCATTTAAACACAAATTGCATAGAAAAATATACATTGGTTCATGAAGGGCTCTCTCCATAACAATAACAGCAGTGAGCCAAATGTTCAGAAACAATATCAGGACATAGAGAATGAAAAAGCATGTGAAATATAAATGCCTGTATGATTTTAAGTTTCTTGGATCCATCAGGGTGTAAATCACGAAGTAGGTTTGGTTATCCATTTTTTGTATGTTAATCCAGGATTTAAATCACAGACAATTTAAAACAATAACTGTGTCTTAAGCAATTGATAGCTTTACGCCAGCTTAGAGATATTGCATAAAAAATGAGACAGGCTTAATAAGCATAACAAGCGCTAACACAAATCAACCCTTTCCATTACCATGCAAGGTTTGTTATTAAATGCAGGCTCTTAAGCACTGCCATGCTTATAAATGTTTTTTTTCAGGGTAAAGTCCCTGTGAAGCTCTTGCAAATAAACCCCATGGACTGTTATGCGAACATTGTCAGGAGATTTACTTTTTATTTAACTTTCTGCCTTTTGCACTTTTGCCTTTTTCTGAATGTATACAGAAGATACAATGAATAGTCTAATCTAAGGACATAAATTCAAACGTCTCATAGTATATTTTATTTTTTATTACATTTCATTCCATTTTTTTAAATAGGAAAAGTAAAACTGAAAATTATAATTTCTTGTCCAGAAGTGTCCTGGCCAAAACTGGTAACAACAGAATCACAAAACAACACATAGCCTATGCATATACTGAAAAATATAACAATTCTCTAAATAAGCAGGTAGAGCCCATTGCTATAATGGCAATTCTGCAGGTCCACCAGGCCAGGGCATTAAAAGATCTGCACAAGGGTATGTCCTACCCAGAGATTATGCAGGAACTTCGCACAGGAACTTCGCACCGCCACTGACATTGCCCTTCGTGCAGATAAGAGATACCAAGAAGGTTCGCTTTCTCGATTAACACATCTTGCAAGCAGGGCTGTTTGGAGATACCATGGAGGATTTCGCTCTTCAATTCTCCGCATTGAAAAAGCAGACAAAGACCATCAAACACATCTTGCACCAGTGTGACCTGGCTGCTTTTCGGCCATCTCGGTGCTGTTCGGTGTCTGCCTCCAAGCAGTCTAAGCCCTCTGCAGTGCCGGCCACCTCCAGCAAGAAGAAACATGGCCGACCACTGAGAAGATCTACCCGCAGGCAGATGGGTCATCATGTGACTGTGAGTGTACCCTCCTAAGGTTCCAAGTGGCCCTGATGGTCCCAGCCCAGGGAGGAAAGCACGACCATCGGGCCTGGCTCGTTGGACTATTACATCATCCCCGGGCCCTTGCAAGATGGGCAAAACTTCTCTTCTTTTTCAAGCACTGAACAACTCTTGGACACCCGACAGTTAACGGCTTTGTCTCTCTATTCCGACAACACTACCTCAGGTAAGAGGAGCTGTTGAGGGGAACGCTTGCCTTCCACCCTCGCTCCACTATATGGCCACGATTGTATGTCTGGCAGCGCGGCTACGCGATACAATTTGCCAGACGCCCCCCCAAGTTTTGCTGAGTTTTCTTTACCTCTGTCAAAGTCAAGAATGCTGCGGTGCTTCTGGCAGAGGTAGCAACCCTTCTGGCCAAACATGCGATTGAGCCTGTCCCCTCAGCCGAGATGTCTTCGGTTTTAACAGCATGTTAACAAATCCTGGCCGAGGTTTATTACCAGGATTGGTTCATGACCATTGACCAGATGTGAACTTTCATGCTCTATCCTCCCTCGACACCCTTTCTACGCTTTGCTTTGAGATGAAGGCATATCAGTACTGTACCTGTTTACACATGCAGAGCAAGTGCATATTTGCCAAACTAGTGTTAGCCTATTGTTTATATAATACAATACAGCTAAACACTTTCTTCATCCCAATTATATTGTTTAATAATATTAAAATAAAGTTTCTTTGAATAAAAGTTTTAAATAAATAATTATTGCCTGTAAAATTATAAGTGTTACATTTTAGGCCCTAAGTTATTGTTAGTTAATAAATTATATACACCACATATTCACAACTGAAAATGTTCATGTGTATGAGGTGAGAGAGTATGGTCATATTAGATCATGTGGAAATCATGAAAATCGGGGTGAATTTATTCTCAAGATCATCTGATGACAAGTGATCTGTGAAAGTGTAACAAGCACTAAAGGAAGACAGAGGATGAACTCAACAGCAGGAGTTTCATTAAACAGATGACTAGAGCAGTGGTTCTCAAACTCGGGTCCGGGGCCCCCAGGGGGGCAGCGAGATGGTGCCAGGGGGGCCCAGTTTTATGACATTTTATAAAATACATTAATTTATCATGAAGTCTGTGTAATTAAACCTAAAACGTAAGGCTACTAACCAACAGCACTACTTTGTATAACTTAATATGTTTTGTTTTGTTTAATTAAAATGTTACATTTTAGAACAGTTTTTTGTCATATTTTTTTTGGGGGGGGGCCAAGGAATGCACCGTACACAAGGGGGGGCCGCACACGGAAAAGTTTGAGAACCACTGGACTAGAGAAGCACAGATCTTGCTGCAAATAATAAACAGCAAAAATGTGAGATTCCTACAGTACCATAGCATTTTTCACTTAAATAATTATTCAACGTGATAATTAAACGTATATAATAATTGCTAAAGAATTTAAAGTTGCATGTAAAATCCACACAAAAATCTGAATAGACCGTTTCAGCAGTAACAACGTAAACAAGCGACTGTCGCGATCCTCACGTAACTTCTGGTAAACTCTGCTAAGAATAAATAACAACAAAGTTCTTTAAAGGTAGTTAATGTATATAACAAGCAAAAAAACAATACATAGATAACCTTGGAAACCAAAACATTTGTTATTTTCGACGAGGCATTTGTTCAAGAGATCAGTTTAGTCAGACCATTAAAAAAACGAAGCCAGAAGTAAGGTTCGGATCCAGTATCACGTGCGTCCAATGAAACCGTCTATAGTCTTGATGCTTCTTACATGCACAATATTTTTCAAAAATATGTTAATATAAAATATACTTACATATTTGCATAAAATGTTCTTACGCTGCAACTAGTTTAAAAATAAACACAGTCTACAAAAGATATGTTATCACTGAGTAACTGCTGCCATTATATTATTTATGTAATTTATTTTGACAGTTTGCATCATATAAGACCAAATATATGTGTGTGAAAAACAGACTCTTTCTTGTCTTTTTTGTCATAATCTGTTTATAAAATCAAACTATCACAGCAAACTTTTACATGTATATATATATATATATATATATATATATATATATATATATATATATATATATATATATATATATATATATATATATATATATATATATATATATATATTTCAGTCCATTTTTTCTCAATATAATGAGGGCAAAACTCTTTCACGCACTGCCTTAATATTTAATCCATAGATTAGAGGACTAACAACAGGAGGAACTATAATCAGTTCTAAAGCCAGAAAATGACGTAAACTCTCTGAAATATCATTAGCACCGTATCTACTATACATGACATCAAAAAGAAAAGCAAAGGTGAAATTTATCAGTGATATTATATGTGGTAAACAGGTTTGCCAGAATTTTCTTCTATTTTCTAAAGATGCTTTACATGCTGCAATTAGTTTAATGTATGACACTATGATAACAACTGCAAATGACAAAAATGTGACAATAACTAAATATCCAAAAAGATTATTAACAAAAGGTGATGCACAAGATAGTTTTACAACCGACCAGTTGTCACAATATAATTTGTCAATGTGATATTTGCAAAATGTCCTTAAATTTGATAAAAGCCATGCCGGAACTGTGTAGCAGTTTGGCACAATCCAGGAAAACAGAATTAATTTCATGCAAGTGCTTTTAGTTAATTTTGAATGATAGTCTAAAGGTCTGCATATAGCTACATATCTATCATATGACATGACTGTTAATATTGTAACCTCAGATATTAAAGAGGTGTAAATGACAAAGCTTTGCAGAGCACACATGTAAGAAGAAATGACATATGAATCCAAAATCAAATTATACAAAAACATAGGGTAGAATCCTGAAGCTCCATATATTGCGTTCACACATAGATTACACAAGAATGTGTACATTGGTTCATGAAGGGATTTCTCCATGACAATGACAGAAACAAGTCGGAAATTTAAAGACAGTATGAGCAAATAAAGGAAAAGAAAACAAGTAAAGTATATGTGCCTAAATGATTTTGAGTCTTTGGGCACCATAAGAGTCAGCATCACAGGATAAGAAGAGTTATCCATCATGATATGAATGGCCTTTAAAGTCACATGAAATAAAATTTAAGTTCTCTACAAGATATAAACAGCTTTTTAATAAGCTTCAGTTGCAATTGTTGATTAAAAAAATAAACTTGTCACAGTCATACTGGCCTCCAAAAGTGCAGTAACTACTGTATGCAAACACTGCAACCAAGAAAAAGGCCTTTAAAGTTTTTACACCAGCCAGTCAAACATGTTACTGCAATTTTGGCACACAGGTTTTTCTGAAATGGGACAAAATTGAACCAGAAGACTTTGTCACAAGACACATCAGATCTCATAAAGCCCATTTCAATCCTTAACTCAATTTTGACCAAATGCATAGTTACTGCACTTTGCCTTTGCAGGGCAGCATAGATGTATCAGTTATTGTTCATCACAGTCAGAAAAAGGCAAATGAACTAATCCACAGATCTGGAGCTGGACATGTCTGGAATTGAAATTGGCAAGGCTTTGCATGGTTTTATATGAAGGCTTACGTCACTTGGGAATTCTCCCCCGATTAATTTTCCGCTCACAAACAAAAATTTCCAAGCACCTTAATTTGTAAGAGAAATAAAATTAATATATGTTTCATTTTAAAATAAAAGGGATGCCTACAAACACATTTGCTCGCCCTCATGTTGTTCTAAACTGGTTTGCACACACTTGATGGTACTCATTGACTTCCAAAGTATATATATATATATATATATTTGAAATTAGTAGGTACCTTCAACTGAGCAAAATATCAATATATCAAAATATCGTTTTACACTCTAAAAATGGCAGGGTTATTTTGACCCATAATGGGTAAATATTGGACAAAACGCACCGCTAGGTTAAAATGTACCTTATGCTGGGTTGTTTTAACCTAACTATTGTTATTATACCCCATGGTTGCATAACAACAACCCCGGTTCATTTTTAACCCAGCATGTGTTTTGTCTAATATTTAACCATTATGGGTCAAAAATAACCCATCCATTTTAAGAGTGTATAAAGAAACTTATAAAAGTTTAGACAACATGAGGGGGGATTAAATGAATAGGCCCTTTGTTTTTGGAGACTATCCCTTTAAAGTCCTACTTGACACATTGTTTAACAGGACTAACAGTGTAGTGTTCATATACAGTACACAAACACACAATTATCATTCTCACATCATCAGACACATCAGTTTTTAAAAAGTTACCTTATATTAAATTGCATTAGGACGCTTTACAACAATAGCTGTCAATAGCACTTTCTCAATACAAAGTTGTTGTTTTTGATAAAAGAGTCTGCCAATTACACAAATGTGACCAAAGACTTGGCCTTGAAACACCGTCTGATATCTTTTTCTTTTTTTTGTAAATGAGCATTTTATATATCTGGCTCTGTATGTTCAGCTGCTTGAATGGCAATAAAATACCTTTCTGAATAAAGGTAAAAGGCTTTACATTTTTGTCAATATCTTAATCTATTCCGTTAAAGCTCCTTTAGTCGGGTTAAAAGCTTTCTACATTGCACTAGTTAGGTTCTGCCAACAAATCTGTTTTTCTGAATGGCCTGAGGTAAGTGGTTTTGAAACGTAAGCACTAAAAATGTTTTAGTTTACTAATAGTAGCCTGCTTTTAGTATTTTTAACAGTTTTCATTTATTAAACCATTTACTAAAAATACAAAACATGGAGGTGTTAAACTTAACACTGATTTTCATAATTTCATGGCAAACAACAAGATTGACTGACTGTATCATTTTATGACTGGTTTATGAATCTCACTACTTCACCAATAAAATCACTTCACTGCTAAGCTTATCCTGTGGGTAATGGGCAATGTAGCAACAATATGTGACCATACCTTTTAAAACTTAAAGATTAAAGACATTGCATAAAAAATGAGACAGGCTTAATAAGCATAACAAGCCAAGCTAACACCAATGAACCCTTTTCAATACCTTGCAAGATTTGTTATGAAATGCAGGCTGTAAAGCCCATTGTCATGCTTATAAATGTTTTTTTGTTGTTGTTGTTGTTGAGGGTAAAGTCCCTCTATGGCTCTTGCAAATAAACCCCATGGACCGTTATGCAAAAATTGTTGGGAGATTTACTTTTTATTTAACTTTCTGCCATTTGCACTTTGCTTTTTTCTGAATGTAGGGTATACAGAAAATACAATGAATAGTCTTATATAAGGACATAAATTCAAACGTCTCATAGTATAATATTTTTTTAATAACATCTCATTCCATTTTTTTTAGTAACTAGGAAAAGTAAAACTGAAATTTATCAGTTTTTTTTTCAGAAAGTTATTTTCCAGAAGTTTCCTGGCCAAAACGGGTAGCAACAGAATCTCATAATATCACAAAACAACACATTACCTATACATATACTGAAAAAGTAGAACAATTCTGTACATAAGCAGGTAGAGCCCAGGCCAAGGCACACAACGTGGCCGACCACTGAGAAGATCTACCCGAAGGCAGGCGGATCTTCAGGCAACCACAAGGGACCCTCCTAAGGCTTCTAAGTGGCCCTGATGGTCCCAGCCCAGGGAGGAAATCACAACCATCGGGCCTGGCTCGTTGGACTATTATATCACAACACATTCTCACTCCCCAAGGCGTCAAAATCTGAAGCATGTTCAAACGCCTTCAGCATCAGTATGAAGACGCGAAGGGTGCCCCTATGCGTCACTATATCGATGAAATGGGAACTCTGTTGCTTTCATGCTAATACCTTAGCGTCGGATATAGACGAAAGGGCATCCTGGAAGGTGATGCCGTCACATTATGTGATGTCAGTGTATGAGATGATCAGCAGGATCATGCCGCTTCTGGGCGGTAACTACTAAATTTTTCCCTATTTTTAAACAATTGTCGCTAGGGGTTGGGGTTAGAATTCAGGTTTGGATGTCAGTTTAAGTATTGGTTTATAGTTTTTGTGTTCGGATTTTTAAACCATGGTTGCTTGGGGTTAGGGTTAAAGTTTGGGTTAGGATGTCTGTATTGGTTTATACTTTTTGTCTTCTGAATTTAAACCATTGTCGCTTGGGGTTGGGGTTACAGTTTGGTTTGGGTTAGAATGTAATTTTATGTAACAGAAAGTCATTCTCCCCAACCCCAAGCGACAATTGTAAAAAAATTTGAAGAAAAATTTAGTAGTTAACGTCCAGAAGTGGCATGATCCTGCCGATCGTCGCATACGTTGACGTCGCATAACGTGACGGCATGACCTTCCGGGATGCCCTTTCGTCTATATCCGATGCTGAGAGATTAGCATGAAAGCAACGGAGTTCCCATTTCGTCAATATAGTGATGCATAGGTGCACCCTTTGCATCTTTATACTGACGCTGAAGGCGTTTGAACATGCTTTACATTTTGACGCCTGGGGAGTGAGAATGGGTTGTACATCATCCATCCTCCCTTGACACAGACCCTTTCTACAGTTTGCTTTTGAAGGGTCCTCCTTTCCGATTTATTCCTGTCTCCCCGTGTCTACCAAAGTCGCAGAGGTGGCGCCAGTGCCTCTCAGGCAGCAGGGGATATGCATTCTCAATTACCTAGATTACTGGCTAATCCTAGCTCACTTGCAAGAATTGGTCTGTGCCCAAAGGGACTTAGTGTTACAACATTTAGACCGTCTGGGTCTTTGGGTCAACTGGGAAAAAGCAAGCTCTCCCCGGTGCAGAGCATCTCTTTTCTTGGGATCGAATTGGACTCTGTGTTGATGATGATGCATCTTACCAATGAGCCGGCTCAGTCAATGTTGGAGTGTATTAAATTTCTCAGACGCAGCAGAGTGGTTCCGCTCAAACTCTTTTAGAGACTCCTGGGGCACATGGCATCCTCGGCGGCGGTCGTTCCCCTCGAGTTGATGCACATGGAACCACTTCAACATTGGCTGAGTCCCCAGGTGGGCGTGGCACACGAGCACCCATCATGTTCTTCTAACACCACACGTCAATGCACTCTCAGCCCCTGGCAAGACCTTTCATTTCTCATGGCCAGTGTGCCTATGGGATGGGTGACTGCTCCTCTTTGGCCGATTCCCCCCAAGGCCCGACCTGTGGAACCTTCATGTCTGGCTTCTGGATGGAACGAAGATGCCTTAGGGGGTCTTCCGCCAGCTGTGGCTGAAACCATCACCCAGGCTAGAGCTCCCTCTACCAGGCGGATTTATGTTTTTAAATCTCTTTTCTCGTCCTGGTGTACCTCCCATGGGAGAGGTGTAGTGCTGTCCTTACTTCAAGAGGGATTAAAGAAACTCTCCTGGTCTACTCTCAAGGTGTATGTCGCGGCCATTGCAGCCCATCACCTTCATGTTGAGGGTAGATTATTAAGACAGCATGAACTGAGTCAGGGCCCTATACCAACATGTCCTTCTTGGACAAATGGTTTGGTACCTTTTCCATCATTAGGCTTTTCCCAGGGAGACGGAGTAATCTTCATTGGTTCAGAACTTTTATCTGTACTATGCCAATACTATGACTAGTGTCCAATTGTTTTTCTTCACTCTCTCAGTTTGGACAGTGTTCCCAAGCTGTATGGCCGCTGTTTCGACACGTTTTGACATGTGCTCTTCCTAGATGGTGAAACAATTGTCTTTCTCCATACAATATTCCTCAGTGGGTGAGGTATGGTCTCCATAGTGCCTCTTTTCTTATACTTTTTCATATATTTTTTATGGCACTTCCCAGTATTTTTCAGCACCCTGCTGTTAGGCTTATATTATCTGCCTTTAAAACACCCTGTTGGTGTTACTGGTAAAGGGTCTGCTCCCCCTCCTCGGATGCAGACCCCCTTACACCTTACAGGAAAGTCGTGATTTCATTTAGCGGTCAGAATGGCACGTTGGACTTGCCTATGCTCGCTTCGTAGACATCAAGACAGGGAGCAGCGTTGCAGCGCTTCATATAGGCACCCCATCCTGTTGTCATTGACACAATGTACAATGGACGACAGAAAGGGAAAGTTTCGGTTACGTCTGTAACCACGGTTCCCTGATGGAGGGAATGAGACGTTGTGGCATCAGCTGCCCCACTCCGCTGACGTGAGCCATATCAAGCTCCTTAGACCCGAATGAATCAAGTTTTGCCGTGTCCAAGCGTGGGCAGAAACTTGTGTGCAAATACCATTCTTGCAATTTCATTGTCAGACCAGATTGGCTCTCAAGAGCAAACCCCATAATGTCGTCTTCGACACAACATCTCATTCTCTACATCAGGGAACCATGGTTACAGACGTAACCAAGACAATAATACTTCTTCAACATTTATTAATCTTAGTTAATTTTCATTACGACATTTATTAATAAATGTATAAAATCAAAGTCCTAAATGTTAACATTAATTAATGCACCATAATGTATAACTATATACACATTAACTAACATTAACAAGAATGAATACATGCTGAAAAATTATATTGTTCATTGTTGGTTCCTGTTAATGCATTTACTAATGTAATTCAACCTTATTGTAAACTGTTACCAATGTTTAAAAAAAACGAATCCACTAATATAGGAAGATTATTGTGGTCAGCTCAGCTGGTATGTGTATTGTTAACATGTTTTACACTGCCTATAACAACTTTAAAGCCTTAAACCCGTCATACTATGTACTGTAGTATGTATAATGTTCATGCAAACTTGCGTTGGCGGAAAATTTTATATCATAGGCTGTGTTGTGCAAACACTTAACGTTTGATTTTGATTGGTGATGGCCACAAAACTGATTTAGGTTCAGTCATAGCCCTAAACGGCATTTTTTTTTAAATATGACTTTAGAATATTGTTTGTTTTAAGCTTTACTTATTTTACATTGAGGTTCAGTAATGTGTTTACATAAAACAATGACATTGTTATGAAAGAGTGTTATAGTTTAGACAAAGTAGGCCAAAACACTACAGGTCAGATCAAACATGATTTGTGATATTTTAATGGTATATCACTGTATGATTTTAAAACTTGTTTATGTACACCTTTGAGTTTAAAGCCATAAATAAAAATATAAAAGGTTTTCTTCCTGACATTAAACAGGTTAGACAGTAAAGCTATAATGCTGTTATTGTGTGTGGCATTGACCTGCTGGTTAATAATGAGGTCAGGTGCTATAAAGTCCTTTTGTTGTGCAGTGAATTAAAGTCCTTCACATTGCAGTGAATTATCTTGCACAAATACTGTAGGATTCTTTGAAAAATAACTGCATAAAGATAAAATTAACTCAAGCTTCTGCTTAGCTGAAAATTAATGTTAAATGAAATCATAATGGAATTGCAATAACAGTTTTAGAGTCATTTCAAGCGATGTCATTTGTATGCTCTTTTTTCTAATAATTCTCTAGCTTCAATTATTCAGCAGGATTTAATGCAAAATGTATTATTATAATCATTAGCCATTATGGCATACAGATAAAACTATCTACACTATATTCTTTCTGTTTAATACATAGTAAGTTGTAGAGGTACAGGTACATCTGAGACAGAGAATACAAAACATTCTACTGTATTTTACTTTTTCAGATTCTGATATATATGTTCAGATTTGGATCAAATGCCAAACTGTTTTTATTTTCTTAACATGTTTTTGCATGGTCTTAAGAGTCTCTTGCGAACCTCTTTGAGTTTTAAGCCATAAATTACAGGATTGAATAGAGGTGGCACTATAATGATCTCTAAAGCCAAAAAATTACGCAAATCCTCTGGGAAATCACTTGAACCGTATCTGCTGTACATGGTGTCGAAAAACATTGCAACAGAAAAATTGACAACTGAAAACAAATGAGGCACACAAGTCTGCCAAAATTTCCTTCTGCACTCTAGTGATGCTTTACATGCGACCACAAGTTTTATATAGGACACTATAGTGTAAGTAAAACACAAGAAAATGCATAAAATAATCAGAAATCCATAAATGTTATTAGTAACAGTTGAGTCACATGAAAGTTTGACCATTGACCAGTTGTCACAATACAATTTAGCAATGTGACTTTTACATAATATTAACGTATTTGACAAGACAGTACCAATGAATACAGTAACAAATGATGCAGTCCAACAAAAGACCAAAAGCATGCTACAAGTTAAGCTGTTCAGCTTTGAATGATAGTCTAATGGTCTGCATATGGCAACATATCTATCATACGCCATGACTGCTAATGTACAATATTCACATTCAACTGAACTGTAAATCACAAAAGATTGTAATGCACACAAGTAAGAAGGGATCACATATGAATCCAATAATAAATCATGCAGGAACTTTGGGTAGAATCCTGTAGCTCCATATATTCCATTTATACACAGATTGCACAGAAAAATGTACATTGGTTCATGAAGGGCTCTCTCCATAACAATAACAGCAGTGAGCCAAATGTTCAGAAATAATATCAGGACATAGAGAACAAGAAAGCATGTGAAATAGATGTGCCTGAATGATTTTGAGTTTCTTGGTTCCATCAGGGTGTAGATCGTATAAGTCCTGTTATCCATTTTAAATGTCTTCCTTTGGATTTTTAAAGAGTTTCTATGCAAAATGCACACCTTAATCATTTAAAATTAGCAACATGTAAAACATCAACAAATAAACATTTATCTTAAATCACAAACATGGTTAGCTTCCTTGCAGAAAAAAGCACACTTTAAAAATATAAGAGCACTGAAACTAGTAAACCTGTTTCATGGTTATTGCAAGAGTTGTGGTCTTATTCCCAGTCATGAAATGACTGAAGACCACTCCTTATAAATAGATACTTGTTCAAACCCAATTCCCCCTAGAAAATAAACCCATGGTATTTTTCTATGTAATGTCTGTGTATTTCTTTTATACATATATGTTATTTATTTCATGTTTCATTATTACATAGGGCCTATAATGTTACAAAAATCAGCTACTTTAAAATTGTGAAAAGCAAACCAGAGAGTTTTTTAAAATGTATTGTTAAGTAGACAGAGAAAAAGAAAGTGTTTCATGTCAATTCATGTATCTAATATAAAGCAACTTCTTTAAAGGGATAAGGTGTATTTTTTAAGTACTTTATTAGTCAAAATCAATTCTTTATTCATAAACATATCCTCATTGGTGTCAAATGACCTCTAATGATCTGACTTTTCTTTGTAAGCTTGGAATTTCTTCTCTTTATTTCCATTGAACGTGTAAGGCTTCCATGTCGTTCTGCCATATTGAAAAAGTATAATAGCAGAGAGGGACAAAAAGCACTAGCCTACCACAACACGGTTTTGTTCAGAACACGTGAACTAGCTGAAACGGACAAGGAGATCAGTGAGTACATAACGGCTACCGTAGTTGCAACATGCATTTGGAAAAGCGACGCGCTAGAGAGCACTATTCGTTTGAATGCAAAATACAATTTTACAACTAGATGGGGGAAAATCCTAGTTGCTAGACTTTTAAAACAAGGGTGTCAAGGTATTATTTTGGGGGGGTCAATATACAAAGTGTTCAATTACACTAAAAATAAATTATTTTCCACAAAATGTATATAGATTAAATTAAAGTTGTTTATTTTCCAAAATGTACACAATTATATATTAATTAAACAGCAAAAATAGAACAACTGGGACTGGGATCTGTTTGGCCCTGATCTGCACCTGACTTTTGCTTCTTTAGAAAGAAGTTGGTAATGTTGCTTATTCTCTTCATTCTGCTGTCCCTAAAGGAAAACTTGGTTACACACCTCATGAAGAAACCAAAATTTGGAACAATTTGCTTGTTATTATTTACCATAAGTACACCGTTACTAATAATACAAATACTAAAGTAATAAATTATGACAAAATCTGAGTATATTATAGCCTATTTGACAACACAAGGAAAATTGCTTAAAGACATCTAGACATGTTATGTTTAGGGAGGAGGGAACAAGTTTTTGTAAACTTTAATGTAATTATGTAAATAGACTTCTGTCCCTCACATTAAGCTATGGAATGGCTTCAGATGACTTTGTAAAAATTACAATCCAACCCTCTCAGACCCAAGTCACCCAAACTGACGTGAAAAGAGCGCGATGCACAGAAAAGCGCGCTGTTTACATCCCTGTACTATATCCACGGTGGTTTTATTAAGTTCAATATGCTGCATTTCACGTGCCAATATGAATAAGCCTACCTAATGTCTGTGATTGTTGATGAACATTTGCTAATGACATGTTTTTTATTGTTTTAAGCATCTTCACGCAGGCGTGACAGTATCAGTCAGTTTCACAAGACTAGTACTGCTCATTGAAGTATTAATGCTAAGCACTACAGTGCAACGTCTTCTTATTTGCCGTTAAAACAGTACTTTGTTTAATTTTATACCAATAAAAGCCGTACATACCAGCAAAACGCTCTTCATCCATCCTGTGTGTGTGTGCTATGTCACGTTATGTTTTGGAGCACGAAGGAGCTGCGTGTCAGCTTAACCAATAGGCTTGTTTGACTTCATGCGGCGCCGGATTACGTCAAAGTACCGCGAGAGGGATTCGCAAAATCATACGGAGGAGTTTGCTTTTAAATCGCTCTCGCGGAACTTTGACGTCATCCGGCTGTCGGTTCTTGCGGCGCCGCATGAGGTCGAAAAAGCTTAATGAAAAGTGTAGCAGCAACAGCACGCTTGCATTCACGTCCGCTGGGAGATTTGAGAAATGTTCGTAAAAATCAAACAGTGTAAGGTTTTCAGGGGGGTGGCAACAGGGGTGGCAAGGACTTCGTCTGGGGTAGCAATTGCCACCCCAACTAGCCCTCTGGCTCCGCCACTGGCCAGTATATGCAGAAACATCCAGTTATTATACGAATCCATTTATTCTTCTTTGTGTAATGTCCTTTAAACCGCAACAGTCACACAAAACAGGCTGTTGGGGCACCTCTATCAATGTAATGTCGCATTGATTATGCCCCAGCCATAACCGCTCTGCCAGAGACGTTTTAATGTAGTCCATACTTTGCATTCGGGGAGGAGAACAGAAGCTTTTTTTGAATTTAAAGAAACACACACAAAACAGGGTGTTTCTTTAAATTAAAAAAGCCAAATGGCCATGTTCAACATCGTATAATCAAAAGATCATACATTCTTGTCAGGTGTTAAGGTCCTAGTTGTATTGGAACAAAGACAGACAAAAATGTAAACAGTAAGAACAAAACACACTGCAAAACAGATTAAGGAAGAACATATAATATACAGTTGATGCATGTGTAGTGTTTTGCTGTACTCATGGCCAGGGTCACATTTAGTATATCTTTTGACACAATGCCATAGGGCCTATAAGAAATTTTCTGCCTCAAGGTTCTTATCAAAACCATTAAAAATGACTAAAGCAATTAATAAAAATTACATACAAACAAATAGACGGTTTTATCGGACGCACTCGCATTGTCGCAGTTACGTGCCTGAACTGTAGTGAACTTCAGATCTGTATGTTTTTTATCAGGCTAGTGGCTAAACTGATCTCTGAAACAATTACCTTGTAGAATTTTTTTTTTAGATTTGCTAAATATGAGGGGAGACCGCATGGGTCACAGGTTTGGCAGCCATAAATTTGAATTCAAGGACCTGTAACTAACATTATATACATTATTTTACACAGTAACATTAGCTCAGTGTAATAGTTGATACATGTTAGATATTATAAATGAACAAAGATTATTTACTTGTCAATTTTTTGTGGAAGTCCACTGAAAATTGCATTTAGTTCACAAAAGCCGTTTATTTAAGTTGTTGCTGGTGAAACCATCTATACCTAAGTTGGCATATAATATTTTCTTAACAATATTCATGGTCAAACATTTTTGTTTATCCATAGCTATGTTTCCAAAGAGCCTGAAAGATGAATAAAGAGTCTGAGGTCAAAACCAATATGATTGTGATAACTATATCCTTGGGACACCGTTAAATGTGACCTTTCACAGACTCTTTATATTTATGAGGTTATTGATATTTTATTTCTAAATGCTTTAATTAATTTGATAGTGGAAAGAATGGCGACAATACTTTCTGTTTTATTAAAATATGATTTTTTTTTATCTATGGCACACGCTTTAGGCTACTTACACATGCTAAGAAAAGTCTGATGCTATGCAATTCTGATTAAATTGTTCATACAATATTTCAGTGGAACAAAAATGAACACTTTATATGAGTTTACAGCATACATTGATTTACAGTATGGTTCACTTTACAATAATGCTGAAAGTCCTCAGAATGTTGTATTTTTCAGACATACAATAAAACCTCCAGCAGACACATTACAAATCAGAATATAATTCCTTATTGTGTTTCTCAGCAAATATTTAAGCGTTGTTTCCACACTCTTTTACGAACCTCTTTGAGTTTTAAGCCATAAATTAAAGGATTAAAAATAGGTGGCACTATAATGATCTCTAAAGCCAAAAAGTTTCGTAGACTGTCTGGGATATTGCTCGAGCCATATCTGTTGTACAAGGTGTCAAAAAGCATTGCAACACTAAAATTTACCAGTGAAAATATGTGAGGCACGCAGGTCTGCCAAAACTTCCTTCTGCACTCCAGTGATGCTTTACACGCAATTGCAAGTTTTATATAAGAGACCATGATGATAGCAAAAATGCAAAAATAAAATGAAATGCCTAAAAGTCCATAAATGTTATTGGCGACAGTTGATTCACATGAGAGCTTTACCATTGACCAATTGTCACAATACAATTTATCAATGTGATACCTACATAACGCCAGTGTATTTGATAACAGCAGAGCAATGAGTGTGGTAATAAATGGTACAAACCAACAAAAGACAAGTAACAGGAGACAAGTAAATCTGTTCAGTTTTGTGTGATAGTCTAAGGGTCTACAAATGGCCACATGTCTGTCATATGCCATCACTGCTAATGTACAATATTCACACTTAACCGAACTGTAGATCACAAAAGATTGTAAGGCACACATGTAAGAAGGGATCACATATGAATCCAATATTAAATCGTGCAGGAATTTAGGATAGAATCCTGTAGCTCCAAATATCCCATTTAAACACAGATTGCACAGAAAAATGTACATTGGTTCATGAAGGGCTCTCTCCAAGAAAATAACAACACAGAGCCAAATGTTGAGAAACAATATCAGGATATAAAAGAATGAAAAACATGTGAAATATATATGTCTGTGTGAATACGATCCTTCAGGTTGCATCAGAGTATATATTACAAAATAGGTTGAATTGTCCATGTTTGTTCAACAACAAGTAAATTGTCCCTATGCAAAGTGAAATAAGATTTAATTCTTTACAAATTTTTAAAATGACTCTATAAAACTATAACTCTTGTATCTCAACTTTAACCAAGCCTTAAAATATAACACAAAATATAACATACTGTATGTTCCTTTAAAACAAATGTGCTAATATTGATTATTACCAATTCTTTGCCAGAGTCATTGTGCATGTCAGCAGTCACGAAACAGAGACTCTAATGACAAGAAAGATGCCTATAAATAGTTTTTCTCAGATAGAAAATTCTCCATAAGGTTCTAGCACAAAAACCTCAGGGGTAATTAAATATACTTGTTTGTCGTAATGTCCGTTTCAATGTAATATTCAGCATTGAATATATATATATTTCTTATAGAAAACAAGATGGCACACTATTAGTGGTGATATTAGGTCAGATATTTGAAATGAAACCAGCATCTATCCATTTTTCAAGCCTGCTCATTTTTGAAGGGTCACAGGAGCCTAATAACAGAAAACACCCTGAATAGATTAAACTGATGGACTATTAATATAACATTTAGCAGGAAACATTTTTATTTAAAATACTGTAATGTTACCAGTCATGCATGCTGGACTTTTTGATTCAGTAATGCATTCAGGAAACACATTTTATGAGTATAATTTTTATGAGTACTCATATTATGAGTCAAAATTACACTGGTGACTACAAGGAAAAAGCCTCAGAAATAAAAGTACACACTAAAACATGCTGGGCTATTTTCAACCCAGCGTTGAGTCAAAAAGGGACAAGCAATGGGTTCAAATAACCCATTTTGGGTTGAAACAAACCAGCATAGGATAAATTACAACCCAAATAACCCACCAGAGTTAGCAGAGTAGCCAAATTCACCCAGAATTGGGATAGTTAAGGAAAATTAAGTGAAGAGTGTTAATTGACTCCAGTTTCCAAGATACAGCTTTAGTTCAAAATTGCAAAATAGTTTTTTTATTTATCTTTTTAATGTTACCAGTAACATAATATTTCATTCATTTATTGATTTTCATGTAACATTTTCAGGCTTTTATTCATGAAAAACAGAATTGTTTCTGAGGGAAACTATCATGCGACTGTTCCTTGGAAATGTTAGACACTTTCACATGCAAGCCACCAAAAAAACTGTATGATGCATAGATCGGGCCAAAACAACCAGCTTGGAATTATGAGGTTCTATCTAATATTTTTGTCAAAATTGAGTTGTGTGAAAGTTTGTAACAGAAAATACTGGTTTTCATCTTGTCACTTTCTTGGTATAGAAAACACGTTTTTACCGAAATTTGTCAAAATGGATTTATTGCGTTTTGGAACCAAACTCTTCATATATAGTTTAAATGAGCATATAATGAGATGAGTGCCATGTCTATATACATTTGACACGTTTATTATCTTCTCACTTCCCTGACCTGGGGACCTGATGACCTTTATTCTTCTCTCTCTCTCTCTCTCTCTCTCTCTCTCTCTCTCTCTCTCTCTCTGCAATGTCTTATGACCTGCGCATTCTCGAGGACGTTTTGAAGTTGTGTTTGACTTGACGCGAAGCTGCTAGACCTCGGAAAATAATGCGCATGGTATTAAAAACGCGTCGTGCAATTTCGTACTTAAGAGCATGAATCCTACCTTTCATAGAAATGAAACACTCGCTTCGCGTCAGTGGAAAGTGGTCGCTTAAATATGACCAGGGGTTTCTTTCATAAGATTTGAACTGAGGCGGGTCTGCATTAGCGCGCGCCTGTCTCATCCGTCTCCATGGTTCTTTTTGCGCGTTCCCCCGAGCCCCGCCCATTTACATCCGTTTCGCGTCTTTATCACCTTGCTTTTTAAAATATTTTTTTACTCAGTAACGGATATGATTTAAAATGTAGTGAAGTACAATACTTTAAATAAAACATACTTAAGTAAAAGTAAAAGTACAGATTTTAAAAACTACTCAAAAAAGTAAAAATACACAAAAAAAACTACTCAATTACAGTAACGTGAGTAAATGTAATTCGTTACTTTCCACCTCTGCTCTTTTATCATAAAGACTTTAGACGCGTCTGCAGTAGGCAGACACATGTGATGCACAGGTTTACTTGACACGCAGAACACATATTTTGAAATGACGAACCACACACATGACGGGCTACATACATGTTGTGACGAACTTCACATCGCGCGCCCTCGAAAAAGAAGTCAAAGGCCACCACGGCTATACACGGCTAAGTTCAGTCTACAAAATAATCTTTGTTAAGGGGGTCTTTGTTGAGGACTTATTGTATTCAGTAGACACAAAATAATACTTTTACTCTACTAAAACATCTTTGTTGGTAGAACATTTTGAAGTTGTTTTTACAAGATTTGGTATAACATCAATATTAAACTTAAATATGTACTGTAGACATCTAAACTCAAATATATTTTATATAATAAGATACCAGACTATATTGCAATATTAATATGCATGTTCTTCATAAACTTCACTTCTACAAAACTTTTTGTTTGTCTCACTGCATTAGCCACTATTTTCAAGGGACCAACATTAAAATAGCTTGATAGGAAAATAAAGAGATGGTGCAATATCTTCTTATGGCCCAGAGGTCATTAAACAACATGAGTTTGGTAATTGCACCCCTGAGACAAGACATCATTTGTCCAGGTGACCAGTCACACAAATCTCTACAGGAATAACAGTCAGATCACTTTATGTGGACATTATTATTTTAACATTAAACACTTTATAGTGTTAGGTAATCACAAAATAAATAGTGACATTACTGTAAGAAGTGAACATAATTCATTATTCAATTTATATTTTGTTTATTGATAAAATTGCACTGAAATAAACATGAAAGCATGTTTTATATTTTTCTTTTTGAATTGTTGCAACATTAGTAAATGCATTAGTTAACATGTATGGATAAGAAGTATAATGAGTATAAGGATGCTTAGATTACAGTAGATCTTTCATACAGTAAGCACTAATTCATAACCATTTACAGTATACAAAGGTCTTATTATTTCAAAATCTTTTCTTTGGTGACAGAGTTGGTCTTGAGTGACTGGTGTTCATAGGCATATGCACCAGGCTGTAACTCTGTAAACCTTAACATGAGCTAAACATAATAGTAATGTCATAAAGCACATTTTTGTTTTACCTATTTACTAATTCAACACTACTTATATCTGAATCATGCACTGAAAAAAAAGATTCATTGAGTTTGGTGAATTTTTTTGGGGTGGGTGGTTGCAATCAATTTGGTTGGGCTACATTTAAACAAAAAAGATTAGTAACGTAATATAAAATATAAAACTTTTGTTTAAATGTAGCTTGGATAGGTTGATTGCAACCACTTACCTTAAAAAAATTTATTAAATTCAATGAATCTTTTTTTCAGTGTGGCATCTGTCTTCTCATCTATGTACACAGTATTTTATACAAGAGAACATTAAAAATATTTGATGTTAACACATGATTTCAATAACCTTTTACGGACCTCTTTGAGCTTAAATCCGTATATTACAGGATTTAAAAGAGGTGGCACGATGAACATCTCCAAGGCCAAAAAGTCACGCAGATTCTCTGAGATATTGCCTGTGCCATATCTGCTGTACATAATGTCAAAGAAAGCAGCAAAAGCAAAATTGATCATTGTGAACAAGTGAGGCACACAAGTCTGCCAAAATTTCCTCCTGTTCTCTAAAGATTCTTTACATGCAATGATAAGTACAATATAAGACACAATAATAAAAACAGACAAGCAAAAGAACAAAAAAATAACAACAATGCCATAAATGTTACTGGCGATTGCTAATTTACATGAGAGCTTTACCATAGACCAGTTGTCACAATACAATTTATTAATGTGGTTGGAACACAATTCCAATCGATTTGACAATACAATAGCAATGGTCGCAGAAACTAATGGTGGGATCCAACATAAGCTGAGTAAAATTCGACATGTAAATCTGTTTAGCTTTGAATGATAGTCTAAAGGTCTGCACATGGCCACGTTTCTGTCATAAGCCATCACTGTTAGTGTACAACAATCACACGCGACAGAACCGTAAATCACAAAAACTTGTAAAGCACACATGTAAGAAGGGATCACATATGAATCCCGTAATAAATCGTGTAGAAATTTAGGATAGAATCCTGTTGCTCCATATATATCATTTATACACAGATTGCACAGGAAAATATACATTGGTTGATGGAGAGCTTTCTCCAAAATGATAACAGCACTCACCCAAATGTTCACAAACAATATCATAATATAAAGCAATAAAAAGCATGTGAAGTACACATGTCTGTATGATTTGGAGCCTTTTGGTTCCATTAAAGTATAAGTAGAAAAATAAGTCATGTTATCCATTTTCTTTTTGTAAGCCCACAAGTTAAAAAATAAAGTGTATGGTAATTTGATTGTTTAATTTCACCAATGAGCTTAATAGTTTAATATCACGCTAGCTTTTGTCCAACTTGAAAATCCAACAAAGTAACCATTACCATTTCTTTCCCAGGGCTGTAATCGGTTGTCAGTGGTGAAATGGAGGCAGCATTCATAACTGACCTGCTTATAAATGGTTTTCTTCTAGTCTCTAGAGGTTATACTATGAACTATTTTGGTCTTTGAGATGTGCTACATTATAATACAATATTCTTGTACATTGATCAGTGGCTTTCTGTGCAAGACTGTGTTGCCGAAGGGTTTCCTATGGGTACTCAAGTTTCCCTGTCCAAAGATTCGGTTGCCCATAGATGTGAGTCTGCATGTGTTTGTGTGTGTTAGTGAATTAATAGATGGACTTTTGTCTATTTCTTGCTGTATTAAAGAAGATGATTTGAAAATGGATGCTGTGGCTTTGCAAAAATTAACAGGGCTTGATCATGACCCCTGCCACAAACCTCATTGGTTCTGTAAAATTCACTTTGGTAAAACACCACAAGCTGACCTATTCACACTGCACTTAAACTGGGTTTAGCTACTGCAACAAGGGCCTGATTTCTGACTTCCTTTTATCCTCAGTATCTTTTATTCACCACCATATAAATATCCATCTATTTATTCTACTCTTTGCAAATCTTGCTGTTCAGTAATAAATAAATCTCTCCACATGGATCCCGTGAGCAACGTTTACATTTGTTTTGATTTATTTTGAAAGTAGACATTATAAGCGATTTTATCGCTGTTTGTTGCTCGCCTCTTTCAACGAGGTAATCATAAACTGATTGTCATAAACAAACGAGTAACGTCCACTCAAGGAACTGACAAGAGACGGATGACATGAACTCCACTATTTTGCTCTCATTGGTAGTCGCTCCAGAAAGTCGTTAATCATTTGCATATATTTAAACCTTTCTCAACTTTGTCGCACGACTGGACACGCCCGCCATCCGGTCACCAATGGTCATTGTCGCTCGTGTCACCCGATATTGCTGAGCTTCCATTGAAATGAATGAGATTGCGTCGCTCTGCTACTGCTAGTCTGAATGCAGCTTAACTGTACGTTCACACCAGACGTGGAAAAGGCGGAAAAATTCACTATTTGCGCGTTGTTGGACGCTTGAACATTTTGAGTTTTCTCGCTTCATTCGCATATGAAAATCTAGTCATTTAAGACATTCACACGTAAATTTGCATCATGGAAGAGGCTTATATAACTCGAATTGGATAAACTTAGATCGTTCAACCTCCTCACTCACTTACTTCCAAACAAGATCTTTTTAATTCCTGTAAAAGCACGAAGATGTCTTTATATTGACAATGACTGCTTTATAAGGATCACATCCTCTAATGAAACATACAGAAATGCTAAGATACAACAAAAGGGTAAATAAAATCATCATTAACTCTTTCGCCGCCATTGACGAGATATCTCCTCAATCAAGAGAAAACGCTTCCCTGCCAATGACGAGTATTTCCGTCTTTCCGCAATACCACCAGGTGGCGCCCTTCCGCAACTTTTTAAACCCGGAAGTAGTGGCCTCTGGCAAGCTGCTGCATTTCCGTGTCTGTTTTAAAGATCTCTCTGAATGTGATCTCTATTAAAAGTCCGTCACAAAAATGGAATTATCTCTGCTTTTTGCTCAAAATGTGGTGTTTTTGCAGAAACCTACTCATATTCAAAAGCTGATAACAAAAGAACTACTGAAGGTAGGATGAAACGATTTTTTTTGTTTGAAAGCAGAGGGTCTGTTCTTTTAATTCACGGGGTGGGGAGCCATATACGACGGGCTTCCAAATTCGGGGGTCTGGACGTCACCCCAGCTGCACTGGCATATAAATTGCCTCGAGTTGTGGGCTGTATATCTTGCGCTCAGCCGTTTCAGCAACAAGCTCCGAGGCAAAGATGTTTTAGTTCATTAACTTCAAGGGTAGCCCCGTGGATGAAACAAATATCTCTATTTTGGTTTTTACCATGCAAACAGAGGCCTCGGTTCTTTCCATTATTTTTGTTAGGGGTGCACCGAAATTTTGGTCGCCGAAAATTTTGGCCGAAAATGGCATTATCGGTTTCGGGCCGAAATAAAAAATCCAGTCGAAAATGTCAACTGAAAATAAATGTCAACCGCGCCCCTCCCATCAGTGCGCTAGCGCTTGGGTTTCACTCACGGTGATCAGTCGTCACACACCCCTCCCATTCGTGCTCAAGCAAGTTTCACTCACGGTCGAGCTGTTTGCACGCGTCTGCAAAGATTAAGCATGTCTTGATATGTAAACTTTAAAGAAAGTTGCGCTAATGTGTCTCATACTGTAACATACATTTGGCGAATAAAGCAATGAAACACAACGTAACGTTTTTATGTGGAGCGACTGCTGCGCTGTTTGGATTCACTCTTCGTCTCTTTGTGTGTGCGCGTTTAAGTGCCTTCAATAGTGCACATACGAGAGAGACGCATTTAAAAAAAAACAAGCAAACATAAAATCTCTCTGTTATTGAAAAGGGAACATAAAAACAAAATGATATCCACAGTATTCTTTTTCTAATAAAAACATTTGTTTATGTATACATTACAGTCAGATTAACCTACTTAAGTCTGTGTCATTAATGTTAATCAAACAACCCATGACAAAGAGACAAATAGCTCTAAAAATAACATTTAATTTATTGTGTTATGATTCATTTAATTTGATTTCTGTACCTAATGCTAATTTCAGACAATCCAACATTTCCACAGCAAGCTCCCAGTAGAGTACACTTCTAATGAAGCACTCAGTCTGCTCGACTTTATAATGAAAAAGCTAATAATGCAGTTTTCAGACGTAAAATGTATAATTGGAATAAAGCCCATATTATTAGTTTTTACTTCTTTGATGTGACTTAAAACAGCCATCTTGGGCTAACATCTTACTTCCACAAACATCTTAGGTAAAAACATTTTTACATAAATTATGATAAAATATAAATTCCTATGATTAATTATTAACTTAGGTTCAAGCATAACATAAATAAAGATAATGCGGTTTAAATTTACCCAGGGTTAAAAAGTGTGAAAAACTCTTAAGGTGGCATTGAAGCCAAATCTAAAGTTGCATATTACATATAATACCACAAAGAAGTACTACAGATACAGCATTTATATATGTCAAAAATATATTCATCAAAGAATCACAATGTGTCATTGAAACCATGTTTTACACAGCTGGGCAATTCATGTGGGAAGAAAACAAAATTAAGAAGCAAGATTTTAACCAAAAAGCTTAAATGTGTTTTCAGTGAATATTTTATATTGTAGTATTCCAGAAAAAAAAGTTCTACTAGTTGATATTTGTTACTTAATATTAATTGATAAACAATTTTAGGAAAATAAGATTGTTAAATTCAGTGAAACACAATAGCATGTTTCCAGAAGAATGTTTTATTTTTTACTTTTATTAACAGAATATCACAGATCAAAGACATTACTGCACACATGACTTAAAGAGTCTTTTGCGAATCTCTTTAAGTTTTAAACCATATATTACAGGATTAAAAATAGGTGGAACTATAATTATTTCTAAAGAAAAAAAATTATGCAGATCCTCTGGAAAATCTTTTGAGCCATACCTGCTGTACATCATATCAAAAAGAATTGCAATAGTGAAATTTATCAATGAAAACATATGAGGTACACATGTTTGCCAAAATTTCCTTCTGCACTCTAAGGATGCTTTACATGCAATCACAAGTTTTATATAAGACACTATAATGGAGACAAAAAGACCAAAATAAAATGAAATGAAAACAAATCCATAAATGTTATTGGTAACAGTTGATTCACACGAGAGCTTTATCATTGACCAGTTGTCACAATACAATTTATCAATATTATATTTACATGATGTCAAACTACTTGATAAGGAAATGCCAACAAGTGCTGTAATGAATGGTACAGACCAACAGAAGGCAAGTAAAAGGACACAAGAGGTTTTTTTCATTTTTAAATGATAGTCTAAAGGTTTGCATATGGCCACATGTCTGTCATAAGCCATCACTGCTAATGTACAATATTCACACTTAACTGAACTGTAAATCACAAAAGTCTGTAAGGCACACAAGTAAGAAGGGATCACATATGAATCCAATAATAAATCATATAGAAATTTAGGATAAAATCCTGTAGCTCCATACATACCATTTAAACACAGATTGCATAGAAAAATATACATTGGTTCATGAAGGGCTCTCTGCAAAACAATAACAACAGTGAGCCAAATATTCAGAAACAATATCAGACAATAAAGAACAAGAAAGCATGTGAAATATAAATGCCTGTATGATTTAGAGTCTTTTGGTTTCATCAAGGTGTATTTTGCATCAAAGGTTAAATTATCCATCACTGTGGCTTTTAAACAAATTACAATAGTCCCTATACAAACATTTGATTCTTTTAAATTAGCAGGAAATAGAAATGTAAATTAACATATATTTCTCAAATTAATTTAAAGCACTTGACCTTTTCTTACATAACATATAACTAATTATAGCACAGAATGAGTAGTAATCCAAAACAACCATTACTAGTCTTGCTCAGAGCTGTAACCTGCATGTAATGAAGGCTCTACTGATCATTGACATCCTTATAAATAACTTTATTATACATCATAGTAGTCTCTGTGCGACTTTATACCCTAAGGGTTATCCAATGAATGTTGGTGTTTTTCACTGTAGCATTTGTGTATTGTTTATGAATAAAAAAATATTTTTGTACAGTACATTAAGAACTTTGATCTTTGAACATAACAAAAACTGTAACAGAAACAGGAAGGATATTTTGGGATGTAAAGGTTCTTCATGGAAAGTTTCAGCAAGAAATGTTTTTTTCCATGGCATCATAAAGTACCTTTATTTTTAAAGGTCACCTAACACACACTATTTCTGCTCATCTTGTGTTAATCTGGAGTACCTAGTACTACATCCTTCATATCTCCAAAGAGTCTTTAGTTTTATCAGATTTATAAAAGACAAATCAGCTGTATACCGCTACTTTCCGGAAAAACCTGAGCTCCAGTACTGCGGGTGGAGCGAGTCACAACAACATGCACTAAACATTATCCCACTATCTTGGTATAACTTATGATTTACTACGCTCGTGTAATTTACAATATATGAACTAAGGTGCCAATTGCTAACAAAAAACAGACATTTGATGCTGTCATACTTACTGCCTGTGACTCATAACCGGTTTGTTGTATTACTGGGACTGCCTCATTTTAACGAAATCCAGCATCAAATAAATACACTTGCACAACTCCTCTACCCCAAAAAAACAAACTACATTCATTGTTCACATAATGCTGGGTTAATTAGAAAGCAGAACAAGCTTAAATTTCCCTTACAAACAACACCACACTTCTTTGGTGACGTTGATTTCGTGTCAGCTCTTGGTTAGTGTATGTGCGCTATTCAGGGTGATGTGTCCATTAAAGCTGGATATCGCTAAACACCACTCCATTTTTCTATATCTTTTACAGGGAAATTTAGGGCTTCTACAAGAAATAATAGATGATAATAAAATATAAATTGCAAACAGAAATTACCTCTTTTCTTATAAAAAAGGCTTAATAAGTCAAACCCTGTCCCCCTTTTTTTTTTAAAACACTCTTTGCATCACTATGCTGAGTAGGTCGGGGGATGCGTCCTCCACCTCCCAGCCTTCTCGTCCTCAGCTGGTTGAGACTCCGATGGAGACCGCAGAGTCTGGGGCATATGGCAGCAGCCGCGGCTGTGACACCGCTCGGGCTGCTCCATATGAGACCGCTTCAGCGTTGGCTTTACAATTGAGTCCCGAGGAGAGCGTGGCACACCGGCATACACCGTGTAACCATTACACCTGCGTGTCGTTTCAATTTCACCCCGTGGTCAGACCCAGCATTTCTGAGGGCAAGATATGCCCCTGAGACAGGTCTCCTGGCATTCTGTAGCACATACGATTCCCCCAGCACGGGGTGAGCAGCCACGTATGACGGGCTTGCGGTCTCAGGGGTGTGCATAGCACCCCAACTGCCGCGAGCAGTGGGCTGTATATCTGGGATTCGTACGCTCCGCTACGGAGATGCGAAAGAAGGATGTATTAGTCGGTACCGACAATATTGCGACTGTTGCGTTTATCAACCGTCAAGGCGGTTTTGCCCTCTAGTCACCTGTCGCATCTCGCTCGTCATCTCCTCCTTTGGAGTCAGAAGCATCTGAGGTCCCTTCATACCATTTACTCAACACAGCGGCAGAAGCGCTTTCCTGAGCTGCGCGCCCCGGCGAACGGCAACTCCAGACGGTTCAGCTCATTTGAAAGAAGTTCGGTTGTGCGCAGATAGATCTGTTTGCGTCGCCGGACAATACCCATTGTCGCCTATTTTATTCACAAACCTAGGGCAGCCTCGGCGTGGATGCGCTGGCACACAACTGGCCGGTGGGGATGCGCAAATATGCGTTCCCTCCAGTGAGCTTAATCGCACAGACTCTGTGCAAAGTCAGGCAGGGTGAGGAGAGCCTTCTACTGGTCGCGCCTTACTGAACGACCAGGAATTAGATTTCCGATTAGTACATCCTGCACCCTAGCTATCGGCTGGTGGTCAGGTTTTGCTGCTCAGCTCTCTGTAGTCTGAGGCTCCATTCTTTTTCCGTATGCAGACAATTGAGGATGAGTAAAGAGAATGGGGTTCCTGCACCCATCCTTGGGCAATCAGATCAACAGATGCCAGAAACAGGGGTGTGATCAAGGCAAGACTCAGTTGCAATCCTGAAATACAGCCGATGACATCATCTGACTTTGAGAAAGTGTCACATTCCTCATGCAACATCTGCTTTACTTGTTTTTGGGGCAAAGTTAAAATGCTCATGTTGACCGGAGGATCCCATAGATCCATGTTGCTATATACACTAATGGTTTCCTATGGGGCCTGAGTGACAGAGGCTGTGGCTGCACTCTGTGATGTTATGGCTGGTTGGACCGATTTAACTGCTTGCAGTGTCCCTAGTTCTGTTCTGTCAACAAGTGTGATGTCATGATCTGTTCCATTCTGCACGCTGATAGTAATCAAAGGGCAACCACCTTTTTTCATATTGAGAAGGGTGTTAAATAGTAAAAGTGTTCAAATGTTGTGGGCTAACATGTGGTTCAAACAGCAAGATGCTATGTTGTTTCAAAAAGACACTTTTACCTGACACTGAATCTTTATATAAGTGTGCTTGGGGATGCTCACCATTTTATTCACTGTCCTAACTGCATATTCTTCGGGGTCCTCTGCAAACACTAAACTGATAAAGTTGTGTACCTCCTTCTTAGGGCAAGGGCAAGCATTTCTAACAAGTCTATACAAGTTTAAACCAGTCCCATCAAGAGGGTGCTCTATCATGTTATATCCAGTAATAGATTTGGACAATTCTTGGTCATTCAGAACAAGCACAGGATTTATTAACTCCCTACCCCTGGTTCCAGGAGATGCCAGCATGAAGGATAATTTCCACCCATCCACAGTATGACATGTTTGTTCTATTGGCTGCCACCAGTTGCAGGCTATATGATGCTTCTGTTGCCTCAGAAATATTTCTTCTTCTTCTTCACACCATTCCAGCATCTACAGCTATATTCAGGGCGAGAAGTTAATCCATACACATGTTTTATTCAGACAAGTTGATCCATACACAGGTTGGGGGAGGGACAATAAGGCATCTCCAATCTCCCTAACTTGCATGTTTTTTGGCCTGTGGGAGGAAACCAGAGTACCCGGAGTAAACCTACGATGACACAGGGAGAACATGCAAACTCCACACAGAAAGGCCACCTGCCTTAGCCGGGGACCTTCTTGCTGTGAAGCAACAGTGCTGCGAACTGAGCCACCGTGCTGGGGTAGTATTAGCTCACAGTGAGTGTGCAGTGACCTCATATGGTGACCTTACAATTTTAGCTCACTGTGATGCACACATTGTGACAACATTATGAGGATCTTGTAAGCTCATGGTGACTTCACTGAGAGATCCAAATGTTGACTCGGTAGAGGTTAGTTTCGCCTCAAGTGTGTGTGTCAGATGACCGCTCCCTCCTTTACCTCGGGGCACCAGCTCAGAAATTCCACTTCAGCAATATAAAAATGATGTAAATGGATCATTTAACAAATGAGAAAATATGTAAATTGTAGTTTGTCATCTAATTTATCTGAAAGATAATCTCTGGGGGAGATTCAGAACCTGGGTGCTCTGTTAATGTTTCCCTTTTTAGGTGGAGACTCAGAACAAAGAATGTCTGAATAAACTGATAACACCTGGGGTCATGTAAACGCGTAAATCGTTTTTCTTTAACCGGGGAAACCCCATAAACGGCGTACGCAAAAACCGATCGGCACAGGTAGTTTTTTTGCTCATTACGCCAATTTCGCGTGGCATGTAAACACCTTAACCGGCTTTCTCACGGTTTTGTCCATGTGCGCATGTCTCCGCGTATGAAAGATAAACGTCACACGCGGAAGTAAGCGCAAAGTAACGCATAAAAGTATCCGCTCGACTAAAGCAGTTGGCAGAGAAACTGTTAAAATAGCAGCTCATGTTACATTTACAGGTTCTGAAGACACGAGAACACATACAACAGTACAGCTTAAGACAGATATGCCGTCGGCTTTTTGAATGACTATTGTGTACTATAGGTGGTGACGTCACTGCCTGCGAGAAAACTGATAATTCTTCAATTCCCTTGTAAACGCAGTTGTCTGCATAGCCGGCTTATTGATTGCATGTAAACGCATGAAAACAGTTTTCTGTAATAAGCAGATTTTTGATAGTTATCCGCTTATTCTGTGCATGTACTGTAAACATACTCATTGGCGCTTTGATGCAGAACCTTGATTGGCTGTATATGTCAGAAGGAGCCCACAGAATGTGGCCCCCTTTCTTCGCCGTGAAGAACTAATTTGAATAGCATAAATTACAGAGTTTAAAGCAACACTATGTAGTTTTTTTACCTTTAAATAATTTCTCTAAAATTATTTCAGTGATAGAACAACTTTTAACTGGACAAATTGTACTGTTGCTGCAACCTGAGCAGCCTCCTAGCTGCTACAAGCACACTCTGAAAGTGGTGGTGGAGGGTAGGAAACACAGCTCTGCCCCTCCCCCTGCCTGCAGAAGAGTGTCTGAAACCAGGCACTGTTGCGCTTTTCAACCACATGGGGGAGCTGTAAGTCATTTTTACATGGAAACTACATAGTGTTGCTTTAACTTTGTCTTTAGAATTTCATCTATGCATTTTCCACTTATAAGCCACTTCCAAAATGCCATTGGCATTGTCCTGAATGTAAAAAATAAAAACATGACAGCAAAATGTCACTATATTATGCATGCATTTCTTCATATGTTAATAATTGTGATTATTTGAACAGTTTTATAACACAGAGGTATAATTCAGAACACTACTTCTGTGGAGTATGAAGTCAATAGGTGATGGTTTAATGTCCATTTTGTTGGTGGAAAAATTTTGTCCTTATATTTAGCCAATATACTTAGCCATAGCCCTGATGTTTCCTAAGGATTTTTTATGTTCACCCTGGCTTCGGATGAGTGTGAAGGGGGTTTGAAAGGATGATGAGGAGAACTAATCAAAATGTCATCTTCCTCTCAGTTTTGGCACTGAGGTCAGCCATTAAAGATGTCTGTCAGTTGTCCAAGCAGCCTTATTTGATGTAACTGGGCATTTGTTTGTGTTAACCCACCAAAATCCAGTCCCAATGTAGGGCATACTCCTCCAAGGCAGTTGGGGGGGGGGCTAAAATGCCTGTTATCTGCTGTTCCTACACCACCAATGTTGAAATCTTTATGCCATACTGAGGCAATCTGTCTCTGTAATGTGTGGAACATTATGACTAATATGCATAGCTGCAAACAGTTCAATATTTTAACTGTCTCTCACACTGTCAGTGTGAAAAACTGTTATAATAATTGAAATCATAACCATCGTGATTCAACATACCACACACACATGCATTAAAAATGCCTGCTACGCCCCTAGGTGTACACACAGAACATCTTACACACTGGGTGGCTTCATTTGTCCATGTAAACATGCTTATTTTTGTCAGTCCACTTTCAATTGTAAATGCACGCAAGTGCCTTTGGAAACCCTGTATAAATGCTGTAGAAAATGTGTTCATTGTTAGTATAGCATGATGTTAACAAATACAACCTTTTTGTAAAGTACATAGGATTGTTAAAACACAGGAACACACAACTAACTTCCAAAATGATGTTAGTACTGTCAGCTATACTAATCACAACAACCATGAATTATCAGAAGATAGAAACGTACAAAGAGCAGACCTCTGATTGATTTTTCTGCAAACTGACTTAACAACTGAATGCAAATATCTATATGAATTTTAAGATTTGCAACAAAAAGATAAAAGCAGCATTTATTTTACCCTTATTAGTCTTTTATTTGGTTACATTAATACATATTTTTTCATAAGTATACCGATTATTGTTATTGTTTACATAAAGCCAGGGCATCAGTTAAAAGTTTTTCTTTATAGCACACTGTATAATATTTTTGCTGCCTTAATTGGCTGCCTTAAACTGAATCAGATTGTTTTAGCAATCTATTTTGACTTACATTGTCAGAATAAAAAGGTTCTCATAGTCTCTGGGACAGTACCCTTTCAAAAAAGAGTACGTTGGAATGACTTGTAAAGTCAGGTTGATTGTAAAGTCATTTCTACTTATAAATGTAAGGGAGCAAAAACTGTTTTACAGTGTAGAAATAAAAACAACAAGCTGAACATAACCTATTTTCTGATCCAATTATTGCACATTTTAAAGATTCTCCTGCGGACCTCTTTAAGTTTTAAACCATAGATTAAAGGATTGAATAGAGGTGGCACCATAATCATCTCTAAAGCCAAAAAGTGACGCAGACTCAATGGGACATCACTTGAACCATATCTGTTACAGATGGTATCAAATAGGATTGCAATAGTGAGATTTATCAGTGAGATCAAATGAGGTACACAGGTCTGCCAAAATTTCCTCCTGCACTCTAATGATGCTTTACATGCAATGATAAGTTTTATATAGGACACCATAATTACAACCACAAGTCCAAAATATAATGAAATAAAAACAAATCCATAAATGTTATTAGCAACAGTTGATTCACATGAGAGCTTTACTATTGACCAGTTGTCACAATACAATTTTTCAATTTGAGACTTACATGGAACATACCTATTTGACAACACAACTGCAATGAACATAATAAGAAATGGCAAAATCCAGCATAAACTAAGTAATATTCCACATGACTTTCTGTTCAGCTTTGAATGATAGTCCAATGGTCTGCATATAGCCACATGTCTGTCATACGCCATCACTGCTAATGTAGAAAATTCACACATTACATAGGTGTACACTACAAAAGCTTGTAAGGCACAAAAGTAAGAAGAGATCACATATGAATCCAGTAATAAATCATGCAGAAATTTAGGATAGAATGCTGCTGTTCCATATATATCATTTATACACAGATTGCACAGAAAAATATACATTGGTTCATGAAGGGCTCTCTCCAAAACAATAACAACAATGAGCCAAATGTTAACAAACAATATCATAATATACAGAAATAAAATACATGTGAAATATAAATGTCTGTATGATTTAGAGTCTCTTGGTTCCATCAGAGTGTAGGTTGCAAAATAGGTCAAATTTTCCATTGTTTTAGATGTTATGCAACTAATTTAAACTGCAAAATGCCATCGAAATACGCCAGGTTAAAACAACTGATAATCATTGAAATCCTTTGTCCAACATGAAACCATAACACATAACTACCATTACCATTGCATTACCAGAACTTACATTCATTAAATGAAAGCACTAAGGATCTGATGCTTATAAAAAGTGTTTTTACTAAGTGCAAAATCTCTGGGGTTCATTATGCTTACTGTATGGGGCTTCTGTGTGTTTTTTCCATTGTGGTTTTTCTTAAATGAATACTCAAAACTAATTTACACACTCACATTGTTTCAATATGACAGGGTTTCTTTTATGCAACAAAAGTTTTTTTTAACTTAATGCTGCCTTTTTTGCTAAGTAATGCAAATGCATACAGTAAGCATAAATTAACAAGTCTTTAATAATGACAAAAATAACTCAAATTTTGACTATTGATGCCAAATGCTAATTGACCCTTCGTTAAACCAACCTTTTCCCTTCATGAAACCTAAGACCAAGGAGAGAAATGCCGGACGTGGATCAAGCAGTGTGGAAGGCCTCATTCACAACTAAATGTCGTCAGGGATAAAAAAATTTCCCCTCAGCACATCATTGTTGAAAATAATGCATAATGCACATATTTAAAAGTAAAATAAGATGATTAAAGGCAAGACGGAAGCTGACTGAAATTTTAGCGTTTCTTAATTGACCTGAGTAGGGCAGCGACTAGCAGTAGCAGAGCGACGCTATCTCATTGATTTCAATGGAAGCTTGGCAACTTCCAGCGACACGAGCAACAGTAACTATTAGCAAATGGATGGCACGTGTCCAGTCGTGTGACAAAGTTGAGAAATGTTTAACTTTATGCAAATTATGCAAAATATTTTATTAATTATATTTAATAAAAACAAGTGTAACACTATCTCGTTCTATTGTGTTACCTTTGATCTGTGTGTTATTTTCGTCCCTGCTGTCAGGGTCAAAATTAACAATGCATTACTTATGTTCAAAGTGAAAATATGCTGAAGTCATTTTACATGTGTACAAAATTCCACCTGGTATTGATAGACCACACTTGTGAGTTATTGCCCACAACAAAAATATATCTATGTCTAAAACATTAGCTTTTAAAATTAAGTTTTTCTGAAAAATGTTTCGCCCCTGCTCTCCCCTACCCCAATTCGATCGTGGCCCTCCCGAGGTTAGTTCTATAAGCGGGATGATGTTGTCATTGCAAAGTGGACAGTCTAATGTCTTGTGTTTATTCCACAAGACTTATGGATAAGCTTGATTTATAATTATTAGACTATTTTTACAAATTTCACTTACCCTGCTGTGCATGAATAAAGCAGTTCCTCAGTTTGTGTGTTTCCCATTTGAATGGTCAGCGTATGAGGCGGCTGCTGCTTGCGCTGGGACCTAGAGGCTTTAGCTTCAATTTTGATTAAATTATTTTCTAATTGGTTGCATATTATTTCATGGATATATCCCTTGAAAGCATACTGCAGTCCCTTTTGTCTAGCTCTCTCAGATATTTCACATGTTCGCCAAAAATAAATAATTAACTCCTTGGGTATGTCTGACACTGGTGCATACATACTGTAATAGAATTGCCAGGTGTGAAAGCTTGACAGGCATAACAACAGTAACTAAGGAGGTCGGTGCTTAGCAAAGGGTGAATTGTGACCAACTGTGATGGACCAAAGATATACATTCATATCTAGAGGATCTGCTCTTGTGTCATATTTGAGGGAATTGACAAACAACCTAAACAATTATATTGGTCCTGTAATGTTGAGAATCAATGACAATGTGTCCAAAACAGCTCCCCAATATCCCTATATAGTGAACTGTTTGTAGTTGTGTCAGAAATCATACACTGTAATACATTCTTTGCTGCCTTACATTTATCATATGACATGACATATGACAGTATCACATATAAATCCAATATTAAATCAAACAACATTTTAGGGTAAAATCCAGAGGCAACCAAGATGTTCCCCTTTAATGGGAACTCAACGCTATGTCATGGAAATGACATTTTGGGGGCAATGAGATCCACTATGCCATAAGAAGTGGTGACCACAGTCCAAAGATTTGGTGGCCATTGGTTTGAGTGTTTTAGTGTGCATGTGTGTGTGTGTTTGCCCTGAGATGTACTGACCACCTAGTATTTCACTGCTTGTGACTCCCACAGACAATGAGCAGTATAGAGAATTAAAAGATGGACTTGTCTATTTCTTGCTGTATTACATTTGAAAATGGATGTTGTGGCTGTTCAACAATGAACAGGGCCTGATCAAGACCCACACCACAAACTGCACGGTTATGTTAAATTCACCTTTGTAAAACACCACAAGCTGACATTTTCATACTGCACTTAAGGGTTTAGCAACTTTTTAAACCATGCTGTTAACTAAGCTTATGTGCCTCTGATCCTGCAATTTGCCTACCTGTTTTACCACACAAGAGCATAATCCCTGATTTTTGACTTCCTATTTCATTATCTTTCATTCACCACCATATAAATATCCAGATATTCACAATACTCTTTGCAAATTTTGCAACTCTTGCTTTCCAGCCATTTTAGTAACAAAAGCAATGTTTCACATTTGTTCCCTTTCAGTCGGTCACTACGACGTCACGTCGTGACCGACGAATTGGGAACTCGCTTAGAGGGACCAATCTGCTTCGATAACTACTAAAACGCCAATGAACTTGGCATTGAGATATTTGCATAATGCTGGCGCCGCCCCGCCAGCTGCGTATATAAGCAGCAGGTGCAAATATGGAAATTAGCTTTTTCGCTTCGAAAGCCGGCAGTATCTGCTACTGAGAAGCTACTCTACTCTGTTGGGATCGATTGCTGAAGTTGGTTGGACTAGCAGTACCACAGCGGACACCTAGCAGTATTCCCTGACTCTGCATCTTTTTTGTGTGCGTTGCCTTTCCCTGTGCGCATCAACTGAGCATTTGAGTGAATTTCCCTAAAAGAGTGATACGAAGAGCTTTGTGCCTTGTTAAAGGCAGCCACTCTCTCGTATATCTTTACAGGATGGCTTTTCGTCCATGCAATCTTGGGTGCGGAAAGTACATGGGTCCAAAGGGCGGTCACGAGCGTTGTCTCTCATGCTTGGGCATCGAGCACGCGGAGGCAGCGTTTGCTGAGGGTGAGTGTTCTCACTGTGAGAATTGTGGATTTGCAGAGACGGTTGTCTTTCCTCCAGGAAAAACGCAACCCGTGTCCTGTGAGCATCGAGCGTCGCCATGGTGCGGCTGTAAGGCTCTGAAAGGATGACCTTCGCATCACTGTCCTGAACCGGCCGGGGATTCGTCCTCTCGCTCTCAGCCTCCTCATCCACAGACGGTGGCCGTGTAATCTCGAGCGGGGAGACCATAGGGTTAGAGTGGGTTAACCTCCCTCAGCCCGAACCGTCCCGTCTGGATGATTGGTTCTTCGGAGCTGCCCGGGCTTCACAGCCCTCTCCTCTAGTGCCCAGTGCTGCCCACCAGGCATGCCGAGAGGCGGCTTCAGCCCTGCATGCTATGGCGTTGCTGCAGGTTCATCAAGCGAAGGCCTTGAGGGATCTGCACGAAGGAGGTCACGAGTCGCCTGTCCTCTCCGCTCCGGGTTGCCACTGATCTGACTCTCCGTGCAACAAGGTGACAGCGCAGGCGATTGGTCGTGCCATGTCCACGCTGGTGGTCCAAGAACGCCACTTAGGGTTGTGTCTAGCGGACATGTCGGATGCGGATAAGAACAAGTTCCTAGACAAGCTCCGCCCGCCCCACCCGCTTCCCATGGCAAATGGAGATCGAAGCGGCCCTGAGATGGGCGATCTGGATTTGGATGGTATCACTCTTCGGGAGACGGTAAACGCACCGCTCCCTCCCCCGGAGGAGGGTCGGGTGGAGAATCTTTGGTTTTATTTTGTTTCTGTTCCGCCGGCTTCTCAGCCGGCACCCACAAAACCACAAATAGAGTGCATTCCTATTCCTTCTCCAGGTCTCCAGAGGATCGAGAGAGACATGTACGGTCATTCACATGCTCATCCTCCCTCTCCTCTATCGTCAGTGGGTGTTTTTCGGAGTCCGAGCTCTCCACCCTTAGCGGGCTCAGGTCAGTGTCACACACACACACATACTGTAGATGTTCGTGCTGTCACGGCACTCGCACCGGGAGTCCCAGATGTCTCGCTTCGCTGCCCCACTGCGGGTACACCGGTAGTGCCGTTAATTCCCCTCGTGCGGTCCCTGGGGGCTTGGCTTCACCTTTCCACCTCGTCTCGTTGGGTTTTACGCATGGTCCGCCTTGGTTACGAAATACAATTCAACCGGCACACACCCAAATTCTCAGGCATTTGTTTCACCACGGTCAAAGCGTCCGATGCACATGTACTGCGTGCAGAAGTCGAAGTCCTGCTGGTGAAGGACGCGATCGAGCCGGTCCCTCCAACCGAGATGAGGTCGGGGTTTTACAGCCCGTATTTCATAGTACCCAAAAAAGGCGGTGGGCTACGACCGATCTTGGATTTGCACGTACTGAACAGATTTCTTCAGAAGAGATCCTTCAGGATGTTAACACCGAAGCAAATATTCAACTCAATTCGCCCCCAATATTGGTTTGCAGCAATAGACTTGAAATACACGTACTTTCATTTGTCCATTCTCCCTCGTCACAGGCCGTTTCTCCGCTTTGCGTTCCAGGGGCGGGCATATCAGTACAAAGTTTTACCATTCGGGCTGTCTCTCTCTCCCCGTGTGTTCACGAAAGTAGTGGAAACGGCGTTAAAGCCCCTGAGAGAGAGCAGTGTTCGCATATTGGCTTACCTCGACGATTGGCTTATAATAGCACATTCTCGGTGAACGCTTTGCTAGCAGAGAGACTTAACGCTTCGGCATCTCGCCCATCTGGGTCTTCGGGTCAACTAGGAGAAGAACAAACTCTGCCCCACGCAGAGGATCTTTTTTCTCGGTATGGAACTGGACTCGTTTAACAGAAGAGCGCTTCACGATCGAGTCCCGAGGAGAGCGTGCCGCGCCGGCATCCATCGTGTAACCATTACACCTGCGTGTCACCTAACATTCCCCCCGTGGTCAGACCCCGTGTTTCTCAGAGCCGGTGTGTCCATGAGACAAGTCTCTCGGCATGCTGATGTCCACACAGATGCTTACGACACGGGCTGGGGAGCCACGTACGACGGGCTTGCAGCTTCAGGGGTGTGGACAGCACCCCAGCTGCACTGGCATATCAATTGCCGCGAGTTGTGGGGCTGTATATCTGGGACTTGTACGCTTCACTACGGAGCTACGAGGGAAGGATGTACTAGTACGCACTGACAACACTGCGACCGTTGCGCATATCAACCGTCAACCTGTCGCATCTCGCTCGTCATCTCCTCCTTTGGAGTCAGAAGCATCTGAGGTCCCTTCGTGCCATTTACATCCCGGGTTCGCTCAATACAGTGGCAGACGCACATGGTGACTCCACCCCCAGACGGTTCAGCTAATTTGGAAGAAGTTCGGTCGTGCGCAGATAGATCTGTTTGCGTCGCCGGACGATACCCACTGTCGCCTATTTTATTCACTAAACCGAGGGCACCCTCGGCGTGGATCCCTGGCAGATTCCCCTGAGCAAGGACCTTCTTTCTCAAGGAGGGGGCACATTAAGGCACCCGCGCCCGACCTGTGGGATCTCCATGTATGGTCGCTGAGCGCGCGGTAGGTTGTGGTGATTTATCGCAAGCGGTATCTAACACCATCTCTGCAGCGCGAGCGCTGTCCACTAGACGGGCTTACGCGCTTAAATGGAACCTGTTCGTCACCTGGTGCTCTTCGCAATGCGAGGACCCCCGAGAATGCCCCATTAATATCGTGCTTTCATATCTTCAACACCGTTTGGAGAATAGGCTGTCACCCTCCACCATTAAAGTTGATATCGCTGCTATATCTGCTCATCACTCGCTTATCAATGGCAGATCGGTTGGCCAGCACGACTTAGTTATTAGGTTTTTAAGAGGCGCTCGAAGGCTGAACCCTTCGCGCCCTCCCTCTATTCCTCCCTGGGACCTGTCCATGGTGCTGAAAGCCCTGCAGGGACCCCCATTCGAGCCTTTGCATTCTGTGAGTCTTCAGTTTTTGGCAATGAAAACTCTGACCCTGCTAGCATTGGCCTCCGTGAAGAGAGCAAGGGACCTACATGCATTTTCCGTTGACGATTCGTGCCTTCAGTTTGGTCCTGCTGTCTCGAGCGTAACACTCAGACCCAGACCAGGCTACGTGCCCAAAGTTCCCACCCCTCCCTTCAGAGATCAGGTGGTGAGCTTGCAAGCGCTGCCCCCGGAGGAGGCAGACCCAACCATGGCTTTGCTATCCCCATACGCGCACTTCAACTCTACGTGTATCGCACACAAAGCCTCAGGACCTCAGACCAGCTCTTTGTCTGTTATGGTGGTCAGCAGAAAGGGAAAGCTGTTACTAAGCAGAGGATGTCTCATTGGATAGTTGATACTATCGCCCTGGCTTATAATCTGCAGGGTATTCCTTGCCCATTTAATTTGAGAGCGCACTCCACACGGAGTGTTGCCTCATCTTGGGCTCTCGCTCGTGGTTCCTCGCTAACAGACATCTGCAGAGCTGCTGGTTGGGCGACACCTAATACGTTCATTAGATTTTAGAGTGTTCGTATCGAGCCTGTGTCCTCTCATGTTCTTTCTTCATCAGGGAGAGCACGGAGAGCAGACTCGCAAGTCGGCTTGCAGGCTCCGACTGATGCTCCACAATGGTGTCAGTATGGAAGGCCATCAGAGCAAAAATGCGTAATGGTTTGAATTGTTCTTCCTCAGCTGCCTTGGCAGCCTATGTTGCAGAGCATTGGCTGTCAGCCTCTCACTAGCTGTATATTTGCGAACCTACGTGTCTGGCTCAGGCTCCACATTGTGTCCCCTAAGCGGGGTTCCTTTGTGAGTATTTTCTGTGGGGTTAATCCTACCAGCCCACGTTTCCCTCAGCAGAGCACTGCTTTGCTTACCCAGCCACGGCTGTTCTTTATCAACTAAAGTTGTTTTTCGCCCACCATAACCCCTAAGAGGGGCGGTGGCTGCCGCAGCGTTCCTATCCCGCTCAGGTAGGGCGCTTCCCAGTCGCTGGTACTTCTGTGGGGTTAAAGGAACATCTAGTGCCCGGCCTTCTGCCTTCTGCCTTCTGCCTTATCCTATTTCTCCATTCCTTAAGTGGAATTGAAGGGCTTTTTTGCAGACACTGGAAGAGGTCAGCCCTAGTGGCGTTTTGGTAGGGATTCCCAATTCGTCGGTCATGTAGTGACCGACTAAAAGGGACGTCTCGGTTACGGATGTAACCCTCGGGAACGGAGACGTCACGTCCCGTCGCCACAGGTGCTGCTCCCTGCTGTCGGCAGGTCACATTCTCCCGGCTTTCTCAGCAAAAAGAAGCTAATTTCCATATTTGCACCTGCTGCTTATATACGCACCTGGCGGGGCGGCACCAGCATTATGCAAATATCTCAATGCCAAGTTCATTGGCGTTTTAGTAGTTATCGAAGCAGATTGGTCCCTCTAAGAGAGTTCCCAATTCGTCAGTCACAACGTGGCGTCTCCATTCCCTCCTTCAGGGAACGAGGGTTACATCCGTAACCGAGACGTTTTATTTTGAAAGTAGGCATGGCTTTTATCTGCATTTTGGTTTATTTAAACCACTATTAAAACTGTTGCTAAAGGCAACAGTGTGAAAATGTTTTCAAATCTGTCTTCCCAAAATACCTTAGGGCGCACTCACATTTTCCAAACCAAACCAAACATGCCCCAGCGCGATTGTCACCCCTCCCTACTCCCCCAGGTGCACGCACTCACACTGTACTTTTTATCGATCCGAGACCGGGCGCACTTTCGTCATTAAGATGCGATTGTTTTGAAAAAAGCAGGAAGTAAAGCTCTCTCTTAACACTGGAACCCACCGTAATGATAAGTCTGTGTTTTTTATTCAGAGTCGTTTGGTGCGCGATTACAGACAGCCCTCTCTCACAAGTCATCATGTTAGCTTAGTTGATCTGTCATGTGCGCAGCTCGGACATTCACGTAACCCCGCTGCGCGCATCAAAGGGTTTTTACGGAGGCAGATGAAGGTGAGTGGTCGCGCAACTGACGTCTTCACCTTTCGAATCGCACCCAGGCGCGATTGCGCTCACACCACAGCCTTCCGCGCCTGAGCCCAAGTGAACCGCGCTCCGGCCCACCTCTGCAACCCGGCCGCGGCGCAATTAAACAATCCGCGCCCGGGCGCGGAACGGAGAGATCACACTAGTCAAACAAACCAGGCTTTGGGGGTCAAACGCGCCCGAGCGCGGTTTGGTTTGGATAGTGTGAGTGCGCCCTTAGTTTTGTTTGCCTTCTTTGACACTTTCTTCTTCTGCACTAGTTGGCTAATCCAAACAGCCAATTAGAATAATTTGACTCCCAGATGATCTTCACCTCCGATTCGACATGCAATAGTGACTTACTTTAGCTGACGGTGCAGAACACGCCAAAAAACCTAAGTCAGACGACGCCAAAACCCGCTACACCACTGATGAGGTGTGTAACCAGATAGCAGCTCTGGACCGGATCAACATCGGATCTGCACTGAAGTCAACAGCTCCAGGTCAGATTCAGTGCAGATCTGGCCCGGCGTCATATGCTCTCTGGGATTTATACAGTCTACAGATTAGCAGGTTTTCAGATGTGAAAAAATGATAAAAGACCACACCAATCCATTAGAAATATGTTGAGACATGAAACTTACTGAAAGGTTTCATTTTAGCAGCGCTAAAATTATTAGAATTAAACAATGAATTATCACCGCAGTTATATGGGAATAGACAGGAATGTAGCAATGTTTCATTGACTGTTAACTGATTTCTATTTTTATATTGGCTATTGTTTTGTTTGCATCTTAAAATGAGCATATACAGTATATACATTTTCATAATCCGAGTCATTTTTCATATTGGGATCAGTAAATGTAAGTTTGTATCACTGTGATAGAATGTGTCACGGTAGAATATAAAATGTGTTACAGAAATAAATCACTTTTTTACTTGTTTGATGTGACTTAAAACAGCCATTTTAGGCAAACATTATCTTAATTTCACAGATGAACAAGCAGATTTTAAAACAGGCCACATTTAGCTGTATGTTCCTTATGCAAAATGAATAGACCCTGTCCATTCCATTTATTTTAAGTAAAAAAAAAATTACAATGTAAAATTATGATTACATTTATAATAATAAATGATTAATTATTATCCCAGGTTTAAGTATAACAAGAATAAAGATAATGCAGATTAAATTTACCCAGGGTTAAAAAGTGTAAAAAGCCAAATCCAAAGCTGCATATTACATATAATACCACAGAGAAGTACAATAGATACAGCATACATATATTTTAACAATATATTCACCAAAGAATCACAATGTGTCATTAAAACCATGTTTTACAGCTAAAAGGGGATTAATGTGGACAGAATAAAAGAGTTGGGGTTTTAAATGAAAAGTTAAAATGTGTTTTCAGTGAATATTTTATATTGTAGTATTCCAGAATTTTTTTTTCTACTAGTTGATATGTGTTACTTAATATTAATTGATAAACAATATGGGGGAAATAAGATTGTGACTGTTAAAGTCAGTGAAACACAATAGCATGTTTCCAGAAGAATGTTGTTTCTTTTTCTTTTTACTTTTATTAACAGAATATCACAGAGCAAAGACATTACCGCACACATGACTTAAAGAGTCTTTTGCGAATCTCTTTAAGTTTTAAACCATATATTACAGGATTAAAAATAGGTGGAACTATAATTATTTCTAAAGCAAAAAAATTACGCAGATCCTCTGAAAAATCTCTTGAGCCATATCTGCTGTACAGTAAATCAAAAAGCATTGCAGTAGTGAAATTTATCAATGAAAACAAATGAGGTACACATGTTTGCCAAAATTTCCTTCTGCACTCTAAAGATGCTTTACATGCAATCACAAGTTTTATATAAGACACTATAATGGAGACAAAAAGGACAAAATAAAATGAAATGAAAACAAATCCATATATGTTATTGGTGACAGTTGATTCACATGAGAGCTTTACTATTGACCAGTTGTCACAATACAGTTTATCAATATTATATTTACATAATGCCAATCTACTTGATAAGGAAATGCCAACAACCACTGAAATGAATGGTACAGACCAACAGAGGGCAAGTAAAAGGATACAAGAGGATTTTTTCAGTTTTGAATGATAGTCTAAAGGTCTGCATATAGCCACATGTCTGTCATAAGCCATTACTGCTAATGTACAATATTCACACTTTACTGAACTGTAAATCACAAAAGCCTGTAAGGCACACAAGTAAGAAGGGATCACATGTGAATCCAATAATAAATCATATAGAAATTTAGGATAAAATCCTGTAGCTCCATACATACCATTTAAACACAGATTGCATAGAAAAATATACATTGGTTCATGAAGGGCTCTTTGCAAAACAATAACAACACTGAGCCAAATATTCAGAAACAATATCAGACAATAAAGAACAAGAAAGCATGTGAAATATATGTGCCTGAATGATTTAGAGTCTCTTGGTTTCATCAAGGTGTATTTTACACCAAAGGTTAAATTATCCATCATTTGTGGGTTTTAAACAAATTACAAACATTTGAGTCCTTTAAATTTCTAGGAAATAACTATTTAATTAACAAATATTTCTCAAATTAATTTAAAGCATTTAATCGGCTTGAAAATCTTACATAACATAAAAAAGATTGTATCATAAAATGAGTAGTATTCCCAAACAACCATTACTAGTCCTGCTCAGAGCTATAACCTGCATGTAATGAAGGCTCTACTGATCATTGACATCCTTATAAATAACTTTATGACTTCAAAGTAGTCTCTGTGCGACTTTATACCCTAAGGGTTATCTAATGAATGTCGATGCCTTTCATTGTAGCATTTGTGTATTTTTATGGTAAAAATTAAATATTTTGTACAGTACATTAAGACTTTGAACATAAAATAACTGTTCAGTAGATCAGGAGACAACTGGATCTTTGTATATAAGAATCTCTTGTAAGAAAGTCCATTTATATTTAATTCTGACTCTTGCTGATTCTCTCTAAATTGTTCTTTGAGTAAACCAAAATGGTTCTTCTATGGCATAGCTGTGAAGAACCTTTTAAGCACCTTTATGTTAAATCAGTTCTTTAAAAATGTATTTATAACCTTTTAATCTGAAAAAACTTTTTTGATTGCAGAAACCTTTTCTGAAACAAAAGGGTTCTTTGGATGTAAAGGTTCTTTAGGTAAAGATTCAGCAAGAAATTGTTCTTTCCATGGCATCATAAGTACCTTTAGTTTTACGCTGTTTCTGCTAATCTTGTGTTAATCTGAGTAGTATTGAATCCGCTGTAAGGCCAATTTCCTGATTAAAGATAACCCCAAAGAACACAGCATGGGTGCATCGTGAATGCCCGGGAAATCAACTCTCTAAAATTCACAGTGGGCTTCCCACCAAGAAACCATACCAAGAAAGAATTTGGTCTTCCTGGCAGAGTCAGACATCAGGCTCCTTATTCTCTGTATACATTTTATATACACAAAGTATTTGAAACTGTTCTTGTTTGGTACCATTCAAAATATTTCAAGTGATATACTGGTACACCTAGATGACAACTGAATTCAATATTAAGTTGTAACAATAAAATAAGTAAACTTCACCTAATGTTGGGAGACACATCCAACCTTAGACATGTTGACCAATCACCCACTGTATGTATATAAGGCACCTTGAATTTACATGAACCAATCAGTACCATATTCCTATATGATTTGTTCTCTGGATATTTAAGGAAATGTTGTAAATGATTTAGGGGGATTTTCTATTGTTAGAAATGCACCCCCATGATGCTGTATCCTTTGCACAGCATCATGTATTTTTATTTTATTTTGAGGAATCTGTAACAAGATCTTCATCCTTACCAGGTATGCAATGGTTTATCATTTGATTGTTTGTATTTGAATTAATATGTAAATTGGCTTGTGAATTATGTTTTTCCTACTGGTTAATAAATTGTTGTTTGATTTTATTCTATGTTGCTCCGTAAATGCTGACACTGAAAGTAATAATAATGTATGAGTTACCGTAAGGACTAAAACTTAGTTTAGTTTTCAGATGTGAAAGAGTGATAAGAGACCACACCAATCCATTAGAAATATTTTAAGACATGAAAGTTACTGAAAGGTTTAATTTCAGTTAAATTTTTAGAATTAAACAATGAATTATCACCGCAGTTATATGGGAACAGACAGGAATGTAGCAATGTTTCATTGACTGTTAAACTGATTTCTATTTTTATATTGGCTATTGCATTGTTTTGTTCGCATCTATACATTTTCATAATCTGAGTCATTATTCATATTGGGAGCAGTAAATGTAAGTTTGTATCACTGTGATAGAATGTGTCACGGTAGAATGTAAAATGTGTTACAGAAATAAATCATTTTTTACTTTGTTTGATGTGACTTAAAACAGCAATTTTAGGCAAACATTATCTCAATTTCACAGATGAACAAGCAAATTTTAAAACAGGTCACATTTAGCTGTATGTTCCTTATGCAAAATGAATAGACCCTGTCCATTCCATTTATTTTAAGTAAAAAAATGTACAGTGTAAATTTATGATTAAATAAATAATAATAAATGATTAATTATTATCCCAGGTTTGAGTATAACAAGAAAATGTGTGAAAACCAAATCCAAAGCTGCATATTACATATAATACCACAAAGAAGTACTACAGATACAGAATACATATATTTTAACAATATGTTCACCAAAGAATCACAATGTGTCAATAAAACCATGTTTTACAGCTAAGGGGGTAAATGTCGACAGAATAAAAGAGGTCGGTTTTTAATTGAAAAGTTAAAATGTGTTTTAGTGAATATTTTATATTGTAGTATTCCAGATTTTTTTCTACTAGTTGATATTTGCTACTTAATATTAAATGATAAACAATTTGGGGGAAATAAGATTGTGACTGTTAAAGGGATAGTTCACCCAAAAATGAAAATTCTGTCATCATTTACTACCCCCCATGTTGTTACAAACCAGTATGAATTTCTTTGTTCTGATGAACACAAAGGAAGATATTTTGAGAAATGTTTGTAACCAAACCCTTCGTGGACCCCAGTTCCTTCCATAGTATTATATTTTCCTATTATGGAAGTGAACGGCTTGGTTACAAACATCTCTCAAAACATCTTCCTTCGTGCCCATCAGAACAAAGAAATTCATACTGGTTTGTAACAACATGGGGGGTAGTAAATTATGACAGAATTTTCATTTTTGGGTGAACTATCCCTTTAAAGTCAGTGAAACACAATAGCATGTTTCCAGAAAAATTTAGTTTTTTATTTATTTTATATCTTTATTAACAGAATATCACTGAGCAAAGACATTACCGCACACATGACTTAAAGAGTCTTTTGCGAATCTCTTTAAGTTTTAAACCATATATTACAGGATTAAAAATAGGTGGAACTATAATTATTTCTAAAGCAAAAAAATTACGCAGATCCTCTGGAAAATCTTTTGAGCCGTACCTACTGTACAGTAAATCAAAAAGCAATGCAGTAGTGAAATTTATCAATGAAAACATATGAGGCACACATGTTTGCCAAAATTTCCTTCTGCACTCTAAAGATGCTTTACATGCAATCACAAGTTTTATATAAGACACTATAATGGAGACAAAAAGGGCAAAATAAAATGAAATGAAAACAAATCCAAATATGTTATTGGTGACAGTTGATTCACACGAGAGCTTTATCATTGACCAGTTGTCACAATACAATTTATCAATATTATATTTGCATGATGTCAAACTACTTGATAAGGAAATGGCAACAAACGCTGTAATGAACGGCACAGACCAACAGAAGGCAAGTAAAAGGATACAAGAGGATTTGTTCAGTTTTGAATGATAGTCTAAAGGTTTGCATATAGCCACATATCTGTCATAAGCCATAACTGCTAATGTACAATATTCACACTTAACTGCACCGTAAATCACAAAAGCCTGTAAGGCACACAAGTAAGAAGGGATTATATATAAATCCAATAATAAGTCATGCATAAATTTAGGATAAAATCCTGTAGCTCCATATATACTATTAAAACATAGATTGCATAGAAAAATATACATTGGTTCATGAAGGGCTCTCTGCAAAACAATAACAACAGTGAGCCAAATGTTTAGAAACAATATCAGACAATAAAGAACAAGAAAGCATGTGAAATATATGTGCCTGAATGATTTAGAGTCTCTTGGTTTCATCAAGGTGTATTTTTCACCAAAGGTTAAATTATCCATCACTTGTTGGTTTTTAAACAAATTACAAACATTTGAGTCCTTTAAATTTCTAGGAAATAACTATTTAAATAAACATATATTTCTCCGATTAATTTAAAGCATTTTTTCGGCTTGAAAATCTTACATAACATAAAAAAGATTGTATCATAAAATGAGTAGTATTCCCAAACAACCATTACTAGTCCTGCTCGGAGCTATAACCTGCATGTAATGAAGGCTCTACAGATTATTGACTTCCTTATAAATAACTTTATTACTTCAAAGTAGTCTCTGTGCGACTTTATACCCTAAGGGTTATCTAATGAATGTTGATGCCTTTCATTGTAGCATTTGTGTATTTTTATGGTAAAAAATAAATATTTTGTACAGTACATTAAGAACTTTAATCTTTGAACATAACAAAAACTGTTCAATAGATCAGGAGACAACTGGATCTTTGTATATAAGAATCTCTTGTAAGAAAGTCAATTTTTATTGAATTTTGACTCTTGTTGATTCTCTCTAAATGGTTCTTTGAGTAAACCAAAATAGTTATTCTATGGCATACCTGTAGCTGTGAAGAATCTTTTAAGCACCTTTATGTTTATGTTAGGTCAGTTCTTAAAAATTTCTTTATACATTGTAATCTGAAAACCCTTTTTTTTTACGCAAAAACCTTACACACTCTCTCTGGATAACTTAAACACATTTGCACAACTCCATTGCTACCTTGGAAAACAAACTTCATCCATTGTTCACATAATGCTGGGATCATTGGTATTGTGTGCATTATTTCGGGTGAAATGCCCATATAAGGACTTCCACTGTATGTTACAGAATCAGTAGTTGAAAAAACTTTCTGAAGCTTGTACAGTATGAAACCTGACGAAGTGCATTCGGCACAGAAATACTCCACCATATCACCAACTGTTTTCCCATGAGGAATCCAATTCTTTAACTGTCTTAATAAGTCAGAATGCATATAGTCTCGCGTAGCCAGCCAGGTGGTTTTCGCTGCTTTTTCTGGACAAAGCCCGCCCACGAGCTGTTTGACCGACATGTCAAACAACCAATCACAGTGTGTTTCGTCTAGCGTCACGTTTCGGACTCCCCACAATAAATAGCCGGCTGGCAACAAGTCAGTAATAACCAGCCACAGCTGAATAGCATCTATATAAACAACATTACTCACCATAGAACAACGTTGTGCACTTCATCAACAGCCACACCAATGAGACGCTCCCGTTAAACGTCTGTTTGAAGCATATCTCTCCACTTTTTAACACATACAAGCAATTCAGGAGAAACAAACTTTTTGACTCCACTAACTGCCTCAAGCAAAACTCTTGGACGTCTTTTAGAGAGTCTATGCTGCGAACTTTGCATATTTGAGAATCCAATGTTTAGCTGATCATGATAACTGCTCATTATTATCCACGTGAACACGACTGATTCTCTTCCTCAATGGAACGTCAGAGATTTGTTTTCCAGGGAACGAAACTAATCGCGACACTCGCGTCTCCTGGAGATCTGGTTTATTTCAACCAATCAAAGACAACTGTGACATTCTCACAGGGTTTCCAGAAAAGTGTACGAAAAACATCAGACGTTCAGCCAACAGTCTGTGGGCGTGACGTCTGAGGCTGAGACTAGAATGCATGAAACACTATTAGCAACCCCCCAAGAGTGTACTAAAACGACTTGTAATGTTTCTTGTTTGTGCAGCTTAAAGGACACATTTCATAAGACTTTTTTAAGATGTCAAATAAATCTTTGGTGTTCCCAGAGTACATATGTGAGGTTTTAGCTCAAAATACCATATATATATATATATATATATATATATATATATATATATATATATATATATATATATATATATATATATATATATATATTTATTATAGCATGTTAAAATTGCCACTTTGTAGGTTTTAGCAAAAATGTGCTGTTTTGGGGTGTGTCCTTTTAAATGCAAATGAGCTGATCTTTGCACTAAATGACAGTGCTGTGGTTAGATTAAGGGGCGGTATAATCCCCTTCTGACATCACAAGGGGAGCCCAATTTCAATGACCTATTTTCTCACATGCTTGCAAAGAATGGTTTACCAAAACTAAGTTACTGGGTTGATTTTTTTTCACGTTTTCTAGGTTGATAGAAGCACTGGGGACCAAATTATAGCACGTAAACATGGATGAAGTAAGATTTTCATGATATGTCCCCTTTAAAGTCTTTGCTAAAGTAGTCAATGTAAATGTTGTCGTTGTAATATTATGAGGGTCATGAAGGCTAATGCATTTCAGCCTGTTTTCATTTCTCAGTAGTACAAACAGCTGTTCTATAAGGTTTATTTGAACATTGTTTTTTTAAGTCATAGAAAAAGTCATAGAAAAATGCTACACTATACAGCACAAAAATATATATACTTTTGCTTCAATGTGAGAAATTATGCAATGTTCAGAGCTTCTGATTTCTTACAATAATGCTTTTTTCTGATTTACATTGACTACACACATAAGGTTTATTCATTCAGCAGAAAATTTCAAAGCTGGATATCGCTCAACATCTTTCTGTGTCTTTAACAGGGTAAATTGGGGTTTTTGATGTTAACAAAAATTGGTCAGAATGCATGGCTATTTTTTAAAGGCCTTCGATGGGAAAAGATTTTTGCTCAAACACATCTCATATAGATTTTTTTTACAATATACAAAAGCTTATTGGTCTGTCATAAGTCATCAAACCCTGGTCATTTGTTTTTCAATAAACTTGACAATAGGACAGACCAAGCAATTTCATACTATTGTCATTACTTTCTTCTGTGGTCCACTTTTAGGGTTAGACAAGATTTAAACAATCCTAATTCTTATTGGATGAGCATTTTCAGACCTTATCTGACCTGCAGAAGGCCGAAATTTTAAAGAATAAAGACACTGCTCTTTTTTCCTTATAGAACTTAATAAGAAAAGAGGATGTGGGAGAGTACTTTTTGTATTAACTTGTATTAAGACTTATAAACACATGTGAATTGAATAACAGCTGTGATCATTTACATACTAAGGTTTACTGTTTGGTCCAATTTGCCGTATAAAAAATAGCCAACAACGTAATTCACATTTCTTTGTTCTGATGAACACAAAGAAGAGTATTTTTAGCAATGAAAGAAAGATATTTTAAGAAATGTTTGCAAACAAACAGATCAGAGACCCCACTGACATTAATAGTCTTCTATTTTCTATGGGGCCTCTGATTGGTTTGGTTACAAACATTTCTTAAAATATCTTCCTTCCTGTTCATCAGAACAAATAAATCAATGCATTTCTCTTTAAACTTCAACATCCTAAATAACATTAATAATTGACTGTCGCTTTTTCCTAACATCTATAAAAATACACAAGGCAGCAGGTCCTCAGGTGCTACACAAAGCCAGGAACAGAAAAAGGTTTCACAGACTTTCCCAGTTTGCTCTCCCCTTACAAAAATTAACCATGGTTTTACTACAGTTAAAACAAACAAACAAAAAACATGGTTACAGTAGTAAAATCATGGTAACCACAAAATAACCATGGTTTTGACAACCATGCTTAGTGTAGTACTAGCTTAAGACCAGATGGGCCAGTTTTTGAAAACCATGTGTAAATGTTACTAGTAGACATGCAATATTTCATTATTTAGTAAATATCGAATATTTAGAAAGTTTAGAAAACAGTACATTTTTTTGGTCATTACTTAATGCAGTTAATACATGATTTTAAGACTCCTTTGCGAACCTCTTTGAGTTTTAAACCATTTATAATAGGGTTCAATATAGGTGGCACTATAAGCCTCTCTAAAGCCAAAAAATTAAGCAGACTCATATGGACATCATTTGAGCCGTATCGGTTGTACGTTGCATCAAACATGGAAGCAACAGTGAAATTTACCAGAGAAATAATATGAGGTACACAAGTCTGCCAAAATTTCCTTCTGCACTCTAAAGACGCTTTACATGCAATTGCAAGCTTTACATAGGACACAACAATTACAATGACAAGTCCAATATATAATGAAATAAAAACCAATCTGTAAATGTCATTCGTGACAGTAGATTCACATGTGAGTTTTACCATTGATAAATTGTCACAAAACAGTTTATCAATATGATATTTACATACGGTCAGTCTATTTGATAAGAAAACAGCAAAGAACATAATAATAAATGGTACAATCCAAGATAAAGCAATCAAAATGCTGCAGGAAACTTTATTAAGGTGTAACTGATATTCTAAAGGTCTGCATATGGCCACATGTCTGTCATAAGCCATCACTGCTAATATACACAATTGACACATACCTGAACTGTAAATCACAAAAGCTTGAAAAGCACACATGTAAGAAGGGATCACATATGAATCCAGTATTAAATCATGCAGAAATTTAGGATAGAATCCTGTAGCTTCATATATACCATTTAAACACAGATTGCACAGAAAAATATACATTGGTTCATGAAGGGCTCTCTCCAAAACAATGACCACGCACAGCCAAATGTTCAACAGCAATAACATTGCATAGAGAACGAGAAAGCATGTGAAATATATGTGCCTGAATGATTTAGAGTCTTTTGGTTCCATCAGTGTGTAGATTAAATAGGTCCTATTATCCATTAACATTCTTCCACAAATATAAAATTGTCCTTAAGCGAAATTAATTGGTTCTTTAAAATGTTAATGCTGAAAATAAAATCAATCTCTAATGACAAATGTTATATTTCTACAGAATAAGACACAAAAATATGCCATTCATATTGTTCAAACCCTACGACCAGAAACACATCAACCATTACTGTTGTCACACCAGAGCTTTGATTCTGCGTCCTCACATTCACACAGTGGAAACAATAAGAGCAGCAGACATGCTTTTTAAAGGCTTTACTACAGAGTAAATTCTCTACAACCACAAAAAAAAATATTCAATAGCCTTTTATAACCTTTGTTGTGGTTTTCTGTCATTTGATACGACTGAATTTTACAGCAAAAATCGAAGGATTTTGGTCTTGGCTAATGCCACAGGCTGGCTAACAAGTTACAGTTTTTTCAGTCGCTAACAAGCGTTTGTCCCACCAGTTTTCACATTTTTAAAACTCTAAACACAATTAGTAACAATATTCCAAACCTTAGATACAGTATAAAACCCTTTATGTTGGGTAAATTGGGCCAACCACAGCTGATTCCAGTCTTGCTTAGACTCTTACATTGACAGGAAACAGAAAAAGTAAGAGCAAGAGTAAGGGGCACAGGGAGAAGAGCAGGCCCTGGGAGAGATGCAGTGAGAGGTTCAGGTGCAATGAGAGATGCAATGAGATGTGCAGGACAGTAAGAGATGCAGTGAGAGATGCAGAAAGAGTTGCAGGTGCCATGAGAAATGTAGTGAGATGTGCAGTAAGAGGTGCTATATATGTCAGAGCAGACCCGTCGCCAGACCTCAGTCTTAAGGGGGGCATATGAAATGCATGGGAGGGCACACTTATTATTAGCCTACAGTACGTATACTTATAATAATATATACTCTATTCGCGCAGCACGTAATCACCACGTTAAACAACCATCAGCAATATGACCAGATAGCCTAATAGCCTACACACCACATTACATATAGAAACAATTTTATGAATATCCATAAATCTATACAACATATTACATGTAACACCAGAGACATCTCTCAAACATTGCATTTTAAAGCAGTCAACAAAGGGATATGCATTGCCATGAGACACGTACACACACACACATTCACACACACGCACGCAGACTTTGAACCTACGGTACTGTGGAGGCAGTGCTGTCGTCTCACCCTCCCCTCCTGTCAGTACAGCGGCAGGCGGCGTTTCTCCGAGCAGAAGCTCCTCATTAATAAAGTGTCCACTCGGAATTAAACTTGTGAGTGAGGTCCTTTTCAGAAGCAAGCTGAATCACCGCAGTGAACAAGTCCATATCTTCTGAATGTAGTAGTATGTTAGGCCCGGGGTCGGGCTCCACGGTAGAGTTCTTCACGGGTCCACTTAGATCCGAAAACCCGAGACCCGATCGGGTTCGGGTCTAAAAGTTTCACATGTGCCTCGGACACGGGTCGGGTACAACAATAGCGGCATCGGGTCTCGGGTAATTTAAAAATGAATGTGTTTTTTCTGAACGGACCCGAGAAGACCCGAACTCTCTCGCCTGTGTGCGTCGATGTCCTTTTCAAACCTCTCATCTGTTTGCCAAGAGCGCCTGCGACATTGTGTGGTTGTCGGAAGGTTCATTTTCGTTGAGACAAACATGTCAGTCAATTATAAATTTACATTTTAGCGGTTAAGTTACGTTGGTGTCGTCGTCAGATAACAAAGTAAAACCAATGGAGCAGCTCGCCAAATTGGTTGCAAGGCCACCGGAGTTTCTTTCTGTCTGACTGCTACGTGTCTTTTGGAGACTGTTGTTGGGCTTTTAACCATTTGCGGATAATATATCCATCTTAAAGCAGTATAGCTAAGCGAAAACTCATCCAGTTTAAAAAAAAAGTGCGGTAACTGTTGAGCGGCTACACTGACGTAGGCTACGTCACGTACGTGTCGTACGTAGCCTCGTGATAGGCTGTTGCAGTGTAGCTAGATTCCCATCAATCAAACAAAATCACACCATTGTTTTTTATATTTTTAATGTTTTAATTATAAAGAATACAACATTAATGCAACACAAAATTAGCAACATTAATAATTTAAAATGACAGTATTTTTTTAAATACTGGGGGGGCACAAGCGTCCTTGAGGGCGGGCCCGGCCCCCTAAGGCCCGCCCATAGCGACGGGTGTGTGTCAGAGGTCGCATGGCTCTGGAGCAACTAGAGGTTAAGTGTCTCAGTGGATTCGAACCCAGGTCTCTCACACCAAAGACATGTGTCTTATCCACTGTGCCATCACCACATTTTAATATGTTAACAGGCCTTAAAGCGATAATTTAACCAAAAATTTAAATTTTGTCATTATTTACTTGTTGTTTACTTTGTTGTTACAAATCTGTATAAATGTATTTGTTCTGATGAAAACAAAGCAAGATATTTTTAGTAATGTTTGTAACCAAACTGATCAGAGACCCCACTGATTTATATAAAGTATTCTTATGGGACCTCTGATCGGTTTGGTTACAAGCATTTATTAAAATATCTTCCTTCCTGTTCATCAGGTTTCATTTTTGGATGAACTGTCCCTTTAAACTTAAACAACCTAAATAACATTCACTTGACAGTCACTTAACATTTATAAAGATACACAGGTCCTCACACTGTAAAAAATACAATTAATGAAATGTTGGAAGGGCAAAAATATATAAGTTAAACCAATTTTCTTGTTTGGGCTTAGTTGAGTAGACAGATTATTTTAAGTCTAGATAAATCTGTGTTTAATGCCTAGCGTACACCAAAGGATTTTCACAGTCCCAGACTAAAGACCGGCAGTCTTTAGGAATCTAACTGGAGTCTCGGCGCACTCCTGTCGTCTCGATCGTTAACTGTGAGGTGATAATCTGCAGTCGGCGACCCGATTTATGCCAGTCTTGCTTTAGTCTTTCATATCAAACATGTTTGATATTATCGCAAGTCCCAGCGTAGTCTCATGACGTAAAACAATCAACAACCAATAAAGTCGTTCTCCGGAAACAGGAAGCCATCAGTGCCAACCGCCAATAAAACCGACGAAGAAGAAGAAGAAGGAAGCCATCAGTCACAACAAAGAAACATGTCGACGGACGTGGAAACACAACGAGCGCGAAGTAGGCGAAAATGGACCGTGGATAAAGAGGAGCGCATTGATGAGCGGTGGGCAGAGCCGCCGTGTCTTTTTGATGTAAACTGCCATTCATACCACGACAGAGTGGAAAAAGAAAAGAAGTAGAACGATATTGCCTGTATGTGTTAACATGCTAACTCTACCACTCTATTGAATGGCATATCGTGCTAACGTTTTCTGGTATGTGCTTACATTCTTCACACCGCAAGCGTGAGCAACGCGTAAGCGGCGCGTGTTTTTTTCGGCGCCCATGTTAACAAGTAAAAGCACGTACACCGCACGCGTGCGGTCATACATGTGACGCCATAAATGTCATAAATGTGTGTTTCAAACAGTCATGACTTTGAGCAATGTAAAAGAAAGCAATGAAATATTTAAAACACCAGAAGACTGCGCTGTCATTCACTCTCTGCCCAGCAAATGAGTCCTCATATAGCTTAATACTGTTCAGAGAAACAGATAACGTACATCAATACATCTAAATCTTGTATGCTTAAACTGTTGACGGGAAACACGATCGACTGCTTCATGCTGTCAATCACTGAGTGATTTTTTTTTATTTTATCTTAAAACTTAAGAGAAACAGATTTAATAATGTGCCAAGGGCTTTTTATGTCTATAATTGTGTATTGTGTCTATATCTGTCATTACACAAACCAGAACAGCACAAAAACAATGTGGGTTAAACAAATCACAGTTATATAAATTACACTGACTGTCAAAAACCGTCTTGAAGAGGTGTTGCTCATTAATGCATATAAAATAAAGTAATGTGAACTTGAGATTTTTATACTGTTATTACAGTTTTTCTCAGTCGCTTTGGTACATTTCTCGAATCATACTCACAATTTGCAAAACAGTAAGTGCATTTCTCAAAACAATTCGGACAAGTAGCAAAACACCATGGATAACCTGCAAAAGCTACTCTCTTACTCAAAATTCATCTCTCAAATATCTGTCTCAATGAACATGTCATTGCCATCAGAATGACAAGTCAATGTGTCATTGTGTATGGATAAGACAGTCAAATTGTTAAGTCACGTTGTCAATATAACAGTTTACTCTAAAGTGATTTCCTGATGTAAACTATCGCTAAAGTTTTGACGACAAGTATTGTAAATTGTAATTTACACCTTGGTGTAAGTTATGTGGGAGTTTGATTGCAAGAGACTAAACAAAATTTACATTTACGCTTTTACTGTTTGTACTGTAATATATTGACAAACCATGTCATTGCCATACAGAAAGGAAAAGACAGAAAATACTCAACGTTTTTGTAATGATATTTTTGTAAAGATATATTTAGAAGTGTGTTATGTTATGTGTCCGAAGTAAAGTGGAGCTATTTTAGTAGCCTGGATATAGGGTTGGTTTAACGGACAGGGTTTAGAACTCTGTATTTATTATAATTGGGACATTTTTACAAACAAACCTAATAAAATACAATACTGGCGTGCATTTTGAGACAAAACAATAGCACTCATATGTTAAGAGATGTCAGTAAGTTATTTTAGTCAGTGAAAAGCCCCGTCTGAGAAAACCGCCCAATAGTGTTTAATTATGTGTGATGTCTGAGGGAAATTTGGCCTAACGTTATTTAGGGAATAAAGTCTTTCACCGTCAAGCTTTATTATATTAAACATGTTATTTATGTATGTGTGTGTGTTTATAATCCTCTTTTTATCAAACCAGAGCGGAGATGATGTGAGAGGCAGACCAGAGGGATAAATGACGAGACTGTCTCCTCTTGTATGGGCTGAAGAAAGTTTCCTCAATGGCCCTGCAGATGTTCTGACTGACTTTGGAGTGCTTTTTGGACTGTTTTATGCCCTCTATTTAAAGAAGACTTAATTCTGTATGTTCAGTCTGTATGATAAGTGAATAAAAAGCTTTTGTTTTTATGTAACTGAAGTTAATTATTTTGTTAACAACACCAGCATAAATTATTTGATAAATAATTTAAAAATGTTATTAAAAAAATCCCAAATAATAAATATTAATTGAAGTAACACATAAAACATTGAGTGAATACTTAAATTTTAATTGACAGAGTTTTTGCTGTAAGTTTTTAAAGATACAACTGATTAAAACATTTTAGTTGAATGAACTATAAAGCTAATTGAGCAAACATACTTTTTTATATTTGAGTCAAGTTTGGGCTGACTAAAAAAACATCAATCCAGGAAACACTTTGGAGACAGAAATTGAGTGAACGTAAAATTTCTGTGGAACTAGTTACTAAAAAATAATTCATTGAGCCAACAATTTATTTTTTACAGTGCAGGTGCTACACAAAGCCAAGGACAAAGAAAGGTTTCACACACGTTTACTCGATCTAGGATTAAAACTCCTGTTTAGCTGCTTAACACACTCAGACCAGACGGGCCAGTTTTTGAAAACTACATAGACAACATGTTCATGCGTAAATGTTACATAATAGACGTGCAATATTTAATTATTTAGTAAATATCAAATATTTAGAAAGTTTAGAAAACAGTACATATTTTGGTCATGATTTAATGCAGTAAATACATGATTTTAAAATTCTTTTGCGAACCTCTTTGAGTTTTAAACCATATATAATAGGGTTCAATATAGGTGGCACTATGAGCCTCTCTAAAGCCAAAAAATTAAGGAGACTCATCTGGACATCATTTGAGCCGTATCGGTTGTACGTTGTATCAAAAATGGAAGCAACAGTGAAATTTGCCAGAGAAATAATATGAGGTACACAAGTCTGCCAAAATTTCCTTCTGCACTCTAGAGACGCTTTACATGCAATTGCAAGCTTTACATAGGACACAACAATTACAATGACAAGTCCAATATACAATGAAATAAAAACAAATCCATAAATGTCATTCGTGACAGTAGATTCACATGAGAGCTTTACCATTGACCAATTGTCACAAAACAATTTATCAATATGATATTTACATACGGTCAGTCTATTTGATAAGAAAACAGCAAAGAACATAATAATAAATGGTACAATCCAAGATAAACTAATCAAAATGCTGCAGGAAAATGTATTAAGGTGAAAATGATATTCTAAAGGTCTGCATATGGCCACATGTCTGTCATAAGCCATCACTGCTAATATACACAATTGACACATACCTGAACTGTAAATCACAAAAGCTTGAAAAGCACACATGTAAGAAGGGATCAAATATGAATCCAGTATTAAATCATGCAGAAATTTAGGATAGAATCCTGTAGCTTCATATATATCATTTAAACACAGATTGCACAGAAAAATATACATTGGTTCATGAAGGGCTCTCTCCAAAACAATGACCACGCTCAGCCAAATGTTCAGCAGCAATAACAGGGCATAAAGAACGAGAAAGCATGTGAAATATATGTGCCTGAATGATTTAGAGTCTCTTGGTTCCATCAGCGTGTAGATCAAATAGGTCATATTGTCCATTAACATTCTTCCACAGATAATTGTCCTTAAGCAAAATAAATTGGTATTTTAAATGTCAATGCTGAAAATAAATCAATCTCTAATGACAAATGTTATATTTCTACAGAATAAGACACAAAAATATGCCATTCAAATTGTTCAAACACTACGGTCAGAAACACATCAACCATTACTGTTGTCACACCAGAGCTGTGATTCTGCGTCCTCACATTCACACAGTGGAAACAATAAGAGCAGCAGACGAGCTTTTTAAAGGCTTTACTACAGAGTAAATTCTCTACAGTATTAACAACAACAACAAAAAAACTAAATATTCAATGACCTTCAATAACCTTTGTTATGGCTTTCTGTCATTCGATACGACTCAGTTTTACAGTTTAAATCTGTGGCAAGATTTTGGTCTTGGCTAACAGGCTGGCTAACAAGTTAAATGTCAGAATTTCTGAATTTACATTTTAATTAAGGAGTTGTATGTGACCCTATCTGTGAAATCCAAGCTGAAGTCTTATTTTGAGATTAGGAGCATCAAAGTTTGATTTCACTTCAATTTCTTTTGACATGGTCTTAGTCCGTTTTAAAGAAATCAATGTTAGATTTTTACATTATGTATGATTTGATGTATAAAAACAGTAAATCAATCACAAAAAATGCATATAGCTGGGTTTTCACAGACCAGATCACATATTTGTCTTTTGTAGCTGATTTTTAGGGGCATTTTTACTTTATCTGAAGACATCAGTTCAAATCATTGGTCAAAATAATCTTGCTAAGATTCCAGATGTAGGCCTATCTTCTGGTTCTGCAATTACCTTTAAAGTTTTAATCAGTGGCATTGGGCTGTGGAGGGCTCATTTGTTTTGAAAATAGCCTGATCTTTTGAAGATTTAAAATTTTTAGATCAAAAATGTAATCGATTTTATAATAATTACTTATATGTTTTCCTGGAAGAAAAATTTTGTCTGTTTGCAGTAGTTCTATTGCTTATTTTATACGTCTTTTAACCATATGTGAAGCTCGTCATATCGAGTTATTAAACTATACAGTTTCTGTTTTGGCTTGCAGGTTGCACTGTTAACAACACACAGTCATTGAACATCATCTTTCAAAATCATCTTTCATCAGGTAATAATAAATCAACTCTTCTGCTGAATTAACAACTCTTTTCTCAATTCTTCATAGCTTAAAACAGCTTACAATGTCAATGTGTACTTATTTAACAAAGAAAATAACTTTAACCAATAAAATGAAGACCTATAGGCTAAATGTAATGCTGTAAAAAGCTGTCCCCATCCCATATGACGCAAGGGCTCTTCTATATTTTTTTATAGTTTTACATACAAATGTATTTTAAAAGTGAAATGGTAATGTTTAAAAAAATATTCTAAAACATAGAACAATAAAATTAAATTAATTAGATTAACTTTAACTAGATAGACTAAGATTAATTTACAGATTCAAATATCCTTCATGTTCATCATTGCAGATTTTTTATGTACAGTCATTTCTGTTGGCTAATACAGAATCATATAATTGAAAATCTATTAAATACATATTTTAAAGTAACATAAAAAGCACAAAATTAAGTGGATCTGGAGTGAAATTATACAAATGTCATTTATATTACCTTCTGTTGTCCTACAATTATTCATTTTTGCATGTTTATGACAAATACATCAGTTCAAAAAGTTCATGCACAGCTTGCTTCAATCTTGATCTTGTTTTTTTCATAAAATTTCCACAGTAAATGATTTAAGGACTTTTTTGCGAATCTCTTTAAGTTTTAAACCATATATTATAGGATTAAAAAGAGGTGGCACAATGAGCATCTCCAAAGCCAAAAAATTACGCAGACTCACATGGACGTCATTTGAACCATATCTGGTGTAGATGGTATCAAAAAGTATCGCAAAGGAGAAATTTATCAGAGACAGGACATGAGGCACACAGGTCTGCCAAAATTTTCTTCTGCACTCCAATGATGCTTTACATGCCCCAATAAGTGTTATATATGAAACTATAATTACAATAAAAAGACCCAAATATAAAGAAATAACAAGAAATCCATAGATGTTATTAGTAACAGTTGATTCACATGTGAGCTTTACCATTGACCAGTTGTCACAATACAATTTATCAATATGATTTTTACACACTGTTAACCTATTTGACCAGAGAACTGCAATGAACATTAGACAAAACGGTAAAATCCAAGATAAACCAAGTAATAGACAACATGAATATTTGTTTAGCTTTGAATGATAGTCTAGTGGTCTGCATATGGCCACGTGTCTGTCATAAGCCATCACTGCTAATGTACAATACTCACACATTACATAGCTGTAAATCACAAAAGCTTGAAAAGCACACATGTATGAAGGGATCACATATGAATCCATTAATAAATCATGTAGGAATTTAGGATAGAAACCTGCGGCTCCAAACAGGTCATTTATACACAGATTGCACAGAAAAATATACATTGGTTCATGAAGGGCTCTCTCCAAAACAATAACAACACTAAGCCAAATGTTTAGAAACAATATCAGGACATAAAGAACAAGAAAGCATGTGAAATATATGTGCCTAAACAATTTAAAGTCTTTTGGTTCCATTAGGGAGTACACTGCATAAAAAGTAAGATTGTCCATGTTGTTACATTTGACCATAGGCACAATACAAAACAATTGCTTCTAATGTAAATTGCTGTATATCCTTCTGTTTCTAATTCAGTTTAAAAAGACACAAATACCATGCATGTTGCTATGCCAAAACTGTGATCATGCACAATATCATTCATGAAATGAAAGCACTAAGGGTCACAAACCGATCTTATAAACTCGCTCTGAGGTTTTAGCAGATAAACTACAGGGAATATTTCAGTGACCTTTGTTGGTCTTTGTACATGTAGTTTTCCTCATGCAATATGAGGCACATATGCACTTGGCAGATGATTTCCACATCCAATAAATAGTGCAGGCTACTTTTTTTATAAATATGTGCATTCTCTGGGATGCACAAACGTAAAAAAGTAGGACTTTATAAACAAACACTGATGGATGAGATGTCTACATTATTAAGTGGATATTGGTTCCATTATGAAATATACTGTGCATGCATGAATAATATTTCCTCAACCACCACTAATGTGCAGCATCCACCTGGATAATGCGACGGCAGCCATATTGCACCAGAACACCCACCACACACCACACACCAGCTTATTAGTGGAGAGGAGACCGAGTGATATAGCCAATTAGTATGAGGGATGATTAGTAGGCCAATGGGCAAGTTTGGCACACCCCTACTCTTTTTCGAAGGACATCCTTGGATTCTTAATGACCACAGAGAGTCAGGACCTCGGTTTAACATCTCATCCGAAGGACGGTGCATTTTTGACAGTATAGTGTCCCCATCACTATACTGGGGAGTTAGGAGCCACACAAATCACAGGGTCTCACTAACACCACCACCAACAACAACCTGGTTTTCCCAGGTGGTCTCCCATCCAAGTACTGGCCAGGCTCAGCCCTGCTTAGCTTCAGTGGGCTAGCTGTCTTGGGCTACAGGGTGATATGGCTGCTGGCAATGTTGGGTCAAAAGGGGACAAAAGGGTTTTATTTGCAACCTGATCTCAAGAAATTTCCGTGGTATAGTCACAGAATATTTTGCTCATTTTCCATGGCCATACCACAGACTTTTTTTTCTGTGTCATTGTCATGGATTGGTTACTCAACTGTTTTCATATTTTCTTACCATTGTCACTTCGGTTTAGGGTTAGATTTATATAAAATGACATCCTTACCCAAACCCAAGTCTATCCCTAACGCCTATTGTTTTTGCTCAGTTTCTTCTTTTTCTTCTTCTCCGAAATGAATCACATTTCTGAGGGCCTAAACATGCTCGAAAAACTCATGAAACTTTGCACACACGTCAGAAGTGACAAAAATGTACATGTGGCTTTGGCGTCAGAAGTAGGCGTGAAGAAATGACTCGATAGCGCCACCTGCAAGATTTCAAAAGAACAGCTCCCCCACTACGAAAAACATATCGATAAGAAATTTGGTAGGGTCATCTATCACCTCAAGACCTACAAAAAATCCATTGGAACCAAGCTCTAAATGGAAGTCGACCATTTTGAATTTTCGCTGTGATTTCTGTGCAAATTTTTGCCATTCCCAGGCTTTGTACTTTAAAGCTGCCATCGGAACTCTGGAGGATTGAGCAGTTTCCAAATGTTTACAATTTCATGTCCCTCCCCCACTACCTCCGAGCAACCTCCCTCAGAGCTCGTTCTCGTCAGCGCGTGTGCAAAAGTATTATTGTGAACGCATACTTAGCAAGAATACTTAGATTACTTGCATAACACTCCGGAATACAATCAATGGTTGATAAAGTACAATTACCTGTTGAGAAGAAATGTGGCAAGCATCCAGCTTGAAATCTCGTAGATTCCTTTCAAATGCCGGTCCGAAATTGATCCTAGTTTTAATACGGTCACAGTCGCTTTCTATCTTTGTTTCCTTCTTTTCATTGGTTGTTTTCCTAGCTCTAGTTGTTATCCGAGAAATCGGAAGTTTGTTACTGAAAGTTCTCTCCGCCATCACGCTGTTCAAACCAAAACAACTATGAATTCAGGCGGATGCACGAGATATTGTAACGCGCACGATGGGGATCTGTGGCGCGTGCAGGTACTGTGATTGACAGGCAGATTTTACACAGCCCTGCGCTGATTGGACCAAATGAACCAGCCTGTGCTGATTGGACCAAATGAACCGGGAGCGGTGGATTTTTGCTAAACAAATAACAGGCTCCAGGTGGAGCTAGAAGCGCGGGTTTTTTTCTTAAACAGTCTAATTTATGTTGTTCTATCGGAGCATAGTGTTGGTTTCACTGAATATGATCAAAAAATATGATAAAATAAGTTGCCGACCGCAGCTTTAACAAACTCCTCCTATAAATTTAATCAGATCATCATCATATTTGGTCAGTCTCATCTAAAGGCCTTTGCAATGTTAAATTGGGGAGCTTTTGACTTTTCGCAGGAGGATGTGTCCGTGGCGGCCTGATAAATTCCACAGTTTTCACCATGAAACAGGATGTTGTTCTAACTCAGGCATACAATGTTCAACCTGACCCACGCTTCACATGTTTGATAAGAGTCCTGGCCTGAACACATTTCAATGCCAATATTCAACTACAATCATAGTGCCACCTAGAGGCAGAAGGAAATGCCATGTTTTACCGTGTGATTTACTGCTCTTAGATTTAGATTTAATCAGATCGTCATCATATTTGGTCAGACTGATCTTAAGTACTCTGCGATGATAAATTGCGGAGATCTTGACTTTTTGTTGGAGGGTGTGTCCGTGGCGGCCTGGCAAAATGTAATGTTTCGGCATTAAACAGGAAGCTGTTCTAATTCAGGCATATGAAGTCTCCCCTGACTTCAGACTTCACACGTTTGATAAGGGATTTGGCCTGAACACATCAACATAGCAAAATACAGATACAGTCATAGCGTCACCCAGAGGCAGCAGGAAACATAATATTTGGTCAGTCTAATGAGAATATCCTCAAATATTTAGACACTAAAATTCATATCCCTACTGTTCACTGTTTTTCCTAAGGCCATCGGGTGAGGGTGCACATGCGTGCGAGGGCCCTTCCAATGCTGCTTGCAGCTTTAATATTTAAATTAGTTCTCTATTACCTACTAATTTCCAGTGGTGTAAATGTGTTAAGTCCACAGATGTCTCAAAATCCCAAGTCTTGCAAAGTTATTTTTCAAATTTAATTATGAAATCGCAAAAAAGTAGGGCTTTCTTGCTTCCTTTAAGCTTTCATAGTCCCAAAACTGCCACTGGATGCTATTAAACATCAGTTGGTATATACATTTATTATATGAGTTCAAATGTATTCACATTGTACATAACATATAAGTTACTTATTTTAACAATCAAGCATAAAAACCTATTAAAGTATACCCCAAAAAAACATTTAAGGCTTTATGAAAGTAGGACAAAAGGTACTGTCAGGATTTACTAAAGATGTGCAGTGAAGAATTAGCACTAAAAAGATAGTATTTGCCCTCTCTGGTAAATAGGACCCTTAGAGTTTACTAACTTCATTTTCATACTGAACATTGTTACTGTTTCTATAAAGCCAGGGCATCAGTTCAAAGTTTCTCTTTTGTAGAACAAATTATAAAAAATTAGCGTCCTTAAATGTTTAAGTTTAATCAGACTGGTTTAACAATTCATTTTAACTTAAATTGTCAGAAAGAAAAATGGTTCCTGGGTCCCTGTCTCTGGGTCATGACTTGTAAAGTCAATTTGATTGTAAAGTCATTTTTTCTTATGCATGTAAGAAGGAATCAAACAATGTTTTACAGTGTAGAAATAAAAACAACAGGCTGAACATAACCTATTTTCTGATCCAGTTATTGCACATTTTTAAGATTCTCCTGCGAACCTCTTTAAGTTTTAAACCATAGATTACAGGATTGAATAGAGGTGGCACTATAATCATCTCTAAAGCCAAAAAGTGACGCAGACTCATTGGGACATCACTTGAACAATATTTGTTACAGATGTTATCAAATAAGATTGCAATAGTGAGATTTATCAGTGAGGCCAAATGAGGAACACAGGTCTGCCAAAATTTCCTCCTGCACTCTAATGATGCTTTACATACAATGATAAGTTTTACATAGGACACCATAATTACAACGACAAGTCCAAAATATAATGAAAAAAAAACAAATCCATAAATGTTATTAGCAACAGTTGATTCACATGAGAGCTTTACTATTGACCAGTTGTCACAATACAATTTTTCAATTTGAGACTTACATGGAACATACCTATTTGACAACACAACTGCAATGAACATAATAAGAAATGGCAAAATCCAGCATAAACTAAGTAATATACCACATGACTTTCTGTTCAGCTTTGAATGATAGTCCAATGGTCTGCATATAGCAACATGTCTGTCATACGCCATCACTGCTAATGTAGAAAATTCACACATTACATAGGTGTACACTACAAAAGCTTGTAAGGCACAAAAGTAAGAAGGAATCACATATGAATCCAGTAATAAATCATGCAGAAATTTAGGATAGAATGCTGCTGTTCCATATAAATCATTTATACACAGATTGCACAGAAAAATATACATTGGTTCATGAAGGGCTCTCTCCAAAACAATAACAACACTGAGCCAAATGTTAACAAACAATATCATAATATACAGAAATAAAATACATGTGAAATATAAATGTCTGTATGATTTTGAGTCTCTTGGTTCCATCAGAGTGTAGGTTGCAAAATAGGTCAAATTTTCCATTGATTTAGATGTTATGCCAATTTATTCTGTCCTATATGCAAAATGTGATCGAAATGCAACAGGTTAAAACAACTGATATTCATTGAAATCCTTTGTCCAGCATGAAACCATAGCACACAATTACATACCATTAGCACAGTATTACCAGAACTCACATTCAATAAATGAAAGCATTAAGGATTTGATGCTTATAAAAAGTGTTTTTACTAAGTGTAAAATCTCAGGGGTTCATTATGCTTACTGTATGGGGATTAGGTGTGTTTTTTTTACTCTGTCTTCTGCCACTCAGTGGGTATAACCGCAATCAATTTCGCCAAAGGTGACGTCACGTGCATACCCTCTATTTAGTGCCATTGGGTGTGCTGTCCTGTGCTGGTTCGTTTGTCTCATGTTTCATGATTAATTGTTAACATCCCTAATTCATTTACAACAAAATCGAAATAGCGAGTTGAACAACTAATAATATGACTTGATGATAATGAAACTTTTTTCTGACACAGACGCATGGATTTACGTGCGATTGTTACCAGTGTGCGCATGTGAGGCGAAGTTATACACGGTGTCTATTAGTCATTATATTTTTTATTAAAGGCGATCTAAGTGAATCTGTGTAACGTCACTTCTTGTTGATGTTCAAGATGTTGTTAAACAAAACGGAGCGTAGCTAACTCCTCTCCTCCCCCTCCTTTCCATGCTTTCTGAAAGAGTCATGAACGCACCCAACCTCCACAAATTTTTCCTAATTTTTTATTTAGACAAAAAAATGTTTGCGTGATAAAGCTGGCATTTGATTGCCGTTTCTGCACACTTTCATGTCATTGGCTATATGCCACTGCAGTCGCAGGACGAAAGTAGCAAAATGAATTTCTCAGAGCATTCCAAACTATGACAGCATTTTTAGCACACAAACCTTGAAAGAGCTGACAAATATCGGGTATTTCGTCATTGTTTCGTGCGTGTAGGTCCAAAAAGCTGTTTTTAAACCATGATAAGTAAATTCCTAAAGCGGTCATTTTTTTCTTATATTGCGTTGTGTTTCTCCTACACAGTCTCACGAGGTTTCGTTTTTTTATTATTTTTTCGTGATATTTACTGTGATTATCACGTATTGGTTACTCAACTGCTTTTTATTATTTTTAAACCATTGTCGCTTTGGTTTAGGGTTAGATTTAGTGCTTGCATTAGAATGTCACTTTATATATTGGTTTACACAATTTTTTCTTTTGGTTGGAGTTGGGTTTGGGTAGGGATGTAATTTTATGTAAATCTACCCCTAAACCGAAGTGACAATGGTAAGAAAATAGGACAAAACAGTTAAGTAACCAATACGTGACACAAAAACAGGAATTAATTATACGATCACAAAAAAAAAAACGCGGAAACAATATCATGGAAAAAGAATAAAAAAATTATGTGACTATATAACGATATTTCGTGAGTCTGGGCTGGTTTCTTGTTTCATATGTTACAGTACTGATCAATATACAGGGTATTTGATGTGTAACACATCCTAAAGTTTGACTTCTCAGAGTTTTTCAAAATAAAACTCTTTGATGACACAGAAGGATCATTTCCACAGTATTATATTAGTCATGTGTTTAATATATTATAAAACAGTGGCCATGTTGTTTTTTTACATAACAGAAAATAGCATAGGCTTATGTAACAAATCACTGGAAAAGTGAGTATAATGTATTATGCCAAATTAAGTGCATAAATGTTATGCTATTTTTACACTTTTGACAGTATATTACACAGCTTATATACACTTCTTGCATTTCAATGTACATCAGTTACAAAGAAAAATTTTCATAACAATTTTTGTGGGGAAAACTCTTCTGCGCACTGTTTTAATATTTAACCCATAGATTAAAGGATTAACAACAGGAGGAACTATAACCAGTTCTAAAGCCAAAAAATGCCGTAAACTCTCTGGAATATCATTAGCACCGTATCTACTATACATGACATCAAAAAGAAAAGCAAAGGTGAAATTTATCAGTGATGTTATATGTGGTAAACAGGTTTGCCAAAATTTTCTTCTACTTTCTAAAGATGCTTTACAAGCAGCAATGAGTTTAACATAGGACAGCACAACAATAAAAGCACAACCTAAAAATATAACAGCAACAACGTAACCATAAACATTATTAACAAAAGATGATATACAAGATAGTTTTACAATTGACCAGTTATCACAATACAATTTGTCAATGTGATATTTACAAAATGTCCTTAAATTTGATAACAGGGCTGCTGGAATAATACAGCAGTTTGGTACAATCCAGGAAAACAAAATCAATTTCAAGGAGGTGCTATTAGTTAATTTTGAATGATAGTCTAAAGGTCTGCATATGGCTACATATCTATCATATGACATGACTGTTAATATTGTGAACTCACAGAGTAAAGAGCTGTAGATAACATAAGATTGCACAGCACACATGTAAGAAGAGATCACATATGAATCCAATATTAAATCAGACAACATTTTAGGGTAAAATCCTGAGGCTCCATAAACCCCATTTATACACAGATGAGCCAAGAATATGTACATTGGTTCATGAAGTGAATTCTCCGTTACAATGATAGAAACAAGTCGAACATTAATTGATAATATAAGCAAATAGAGAAAAAGAAAACAAGTAAAATATATGTGCCTAAATGAGTTTGATTCTTTGGGCACCATGAGAGTGAACATCAAAGGATGAGACGTATTATCCATCAAGGTAGCAGTGGTGACTCAATCAGATAAAATATTAATATCCTGCAATATAAACTGCACCAAAGAGAACACTAATAAAGATTTGTTAAGATAGTGAAATGCATTGTTATGCAATCTGTTCCTTTCAACCAGGAGAACAAGGAACAAGACCACACCCACAAATCCAGAGGTGTATGTGTGGACAATCAGAAAGCTTGGTTTTATTTGCTTTATATTTTCAGTGGGGACCTGAGGAGCATTATAAAATATCTTGGGATTAATTATGCTCAAACTTAGGATAGTCTATTTTTGAACTTTAAACTTCTTGTCAACTCCTGTACCAGTCATTAAAGCAGGGGTGGGCAATTCTCCAAACCTAATCAAGCACACCTGAAAAATCTAATCTAAGTTTGTGCTTGATTAGGGTTGAAGCTAAACTCTCCAGGACTGTGGCCCTCCAGGAGCAGAATTGCCCACCCCTGCATTAGAGTAGACTTGCTCTTTTCTAAACTGAAACTTATCAGATGGGTTCATCATGTCACTAAAACACACCAGTGCCTTTGCAGTCATCAGAATTAAACATTGTTACCCCTCAACCTGATTAGTAACTGATTAGTAGAGATTGACCGATTCATCGGATTAACGATAACAATAACTATCATTCATTGGCATCATTCCGACCAATAGTTTTTTTTCCGGTTGCGTTTGTTGCAGATGCAACAATGAAGACAGCAGGGAAGCTCTGCTAGTGCTCTTGCATTACAAAGTAGTAGAGCGCCCTCTAATGGCGAAATTAAAACGAACATCATTAACTCCTCATGCTGACACTTGATGTGATCCTACACACCACAGCAACAGGGGTGTATTTCAGAAAGCAGTGTTAACTTACAATCAGATTGACCCTGAACTCTGGGTTGATTGATCTAATACTTGCTAACTCTGGGTATGTCGGTTTCAAAACTCAGTTTAAGAGAACCTGCTGAAAGTAACCCAGAGTTCCCTTTGGAATTGGGAATGGGGAACGCGATTTGCGAGAACAATTTACTTCGAGAAGCTACTAAAGCGCCAATGAACTTGGAATGCAGGTATTTGCTTACTTTGTGAGCATAGAGATCTAGTGCTCAAACACCTTGCTTGTCTGGGTCTTTGGGTCAGCTGGGAGAAGAGTAAACTTTGCCCTGTGCAGAGGATCTCTTTTCTCTGTATGGAACTGGACTTTCAGAGGCTTCTGGGGAATAAGGTCTCCAGGAATGCTATAGTGTGCACAGATGCCTCCACCATGGGGTGGTGTGGATGCGCTTGAGCACAGCTGGCCGTAGCGTCTGCGCAAATATACATGTTCCCCAGTGGGCCTTCTCGCACAGACACTGTGCAATGTCAGGCAGGACGAAGAGAGAATTTTACTGGTTGCAGCGTATTGGAGCACCAGGAATTAGTTCCCAGAACTCATGCTCCTCATGAAAGCCCCCCCAGCAGATTCCCCTGAGGAAGGACCTTCTTTCTCAGGCAGGGGGCACAGTATACCCAAGACCCTTCCTGTGGAACCTCCATGTATGGTCTCTGAACAGAGCACGGAGGTTCTAAATGATTTACCCTAAGAGATATCTAACACTATAGCTGCAGCGTGAGCGCCGTCCACAAGACATGCTTACATGCTAAAATGGAACCTGTTAGTTGACTGGTGTTCTTCTCAACAAGAAAACCCCCGAGAATGCCTTGTCAACGTCATGCTTTTATATCTTCAGCACCGGTTGAAGAGGAGGCTGTCCCCCTCCACCATTAAAGTAGACATTGCTGCAATATCTGCATACATCACACCAATAAATGGTAGGTCAGTGGATCAGCAAGACCTGGTTATTAGGTTTTTAACAGGTGCACGGAGACTAATGCCACTTTTCCATTGCAAAGAACCCCACGGTTTGGTTTTGGTCAGCTCATCTCACTTTGGCTTGGTTAGCTTTTCCATCGAGTTTAGTAACACTTCGGAGTGGGAGGAATTATAGGCGTGTCATTGTACATAGAGCATCATTGTACATACCCATACATTCATTTATTCCTCAGTCCGCTAAAAAATTAAAATTGACCACCACAAAAAGATGTTTGCACATCACGTTTATCACTATTCCTTTGTCTCACATAACAGTTTCTGTACAAACACCCGTGGCGTCAGTCGACGCTCTCCGCTGAGCCTCATTTAAGTTGCACTTAAGCATATATTTGAACGTGAGCATCGCGAATGTGCCGCCACAAACTGCAAGTCTGCAAAAAATGGTATGGTGTTCCTGATTCTCAACCTGTGGATGTTTTACATTGCTAAAAGGGAGTTTGGGAACTTATAGCAGAGCACAGATGACAACATGTTTCCTCGAGACAGCGCAAGCTAGCACTAAAAGGTAAAGAAGTGACGATTCTCTAAGACCAATCAGTGATCTACAGTGTTTTTGCGTCAAGTTTTGGTATCAGCTCGGGTCGCTTGAAACCCCAACCGAGGTGGTACTAAAAAAGTATCAGGTACTACGTACTGCACCCAGTGGAAAAGCTCACGAAAGCCTCAAAATCGTGGTGTACTATGCAATGGAAAAGTGTCATAAATCCTCCACGCCCTCCCTCTATTCCTCCTTGGGACCTGTCTGTGGTGCTGAAAGTCTTACAGGAAGCTTCCTTTGAGCCTCTGCAGTCTGTAAATGTCAAGTTTCTAACAACAAAAACGTTGACTCTCCTTGCATTGGCCTCTGTTAAGAGGATGGGGAGCTTCATGCATTTTCAGTTGATGATTTGTGCCTTCAGTTCGGGCCTGCTGAAACCAGTATAACACTGAGACCCCGGGCCGGCTACATGCCCAAGGTTCCCACCACTCCTTTCAGAGAATAGGTGGTGTCACAAATGCTGCTCTTGGAGGAGCCAGACCTAGTCTATATGTGCACTGTGTCTCAAAGCTTTTTGAACTCAAAGCTCTAGGACCTCAGATCAGCTCTTTGTCTGTTATGTTGGTCAGCATAAAGGAAAAGCTGTCACCAAGCAGAGGATTTGGGACACAATCGCGCTTGTTTATCAAATACTGGGCATCTCATGCCCCTTTAATTTAAGAGCTCACTCTAAGAGAAGTGTGGCATTCTATGTGGCATTCAGATTCTATAGTGTTCATTTCGAGCCGGTATCCTCTCGGATTCTCTCCGTAAACCGGTGAGAACACCGCAGGTCGGCTCGTGTGACGGCTTGCAGGTCCATTTTGGTGCTGCACTATTGCTCCATTATGGAACACCATTAGTGAAAAAATTTCACAAAAAATAATTTGGTACTCCTCCCTCGCTTTGCAATCTATGTTGCGGAGCAGTTTGCTGTTCCACTGCTGATACCGGCAATGCACTGATGCTCGGCTTTTTCTCAGCGAAAATAGCTATTTTGGTATCACACCTGCCTCTCGTTAAATACTCATGTGGCGGGGCAGCGCCGGCTGATGCAAATACCTGCATGCCAATTTCATTGCCATTTTAGTAGTTTCTCGAAGTAGATCCTTCGAAGCTGTGGTGCTTCTAGCCACCTTCGCTCCACATGCCCAGAGCTCTCGGGAAACGCCAGTCCCCACCCAGCAACAGGAGGGCTGTGATGGGGAAAGTTAGAGCTCCTCCTGATAATGCTGTCCTAGCTTTCCAGCCACTTTATCCTGGGAGGGCCACCAGCATCTGGTCCAGGCTATGATTGACTTTGGTGCAGCAGGCAACTTCCTGGATCTAACCTTGCCTAAGGAACTTAATATCCCTACTCAGCTTCTTCCTCACCCCCAGGCAGTTACAGCTTTAGATGGCAGACCTCTGGATCCAGGCAAAGTTACAGAGGCCACTCAGTCCCTGCGACTTACTACCTTTCAACACCAGCAGGAGGAGACCTTTTATCTTATTGACTCCACCGAGTATCCTATTATCCTGTGCATAAATAATCCCATAAGTGACTGACCCACAAACACCATTCTTAGTTGGGGCTCTACTTGCCAACTTACCTGTCTACCTCAGAGTCCCTCAGCCCCTAGTTCTGATCTTCACGAGTCTATTGACCTATCTCGAGTCCCCAGTGTTTATCATCAGTTTAAAGCAGTATTCAGCAAGACCCGGGCTACCTCCTTACCACCTCACCGCACTTACGACTGTGGTTCATGTCCACTGCTTTTGAGCTGCTTCAAGGAGCTTTAATATTCACTAAGCTGGATCTCCGTAATGCTTACCATCTCGTGCGGATCCGGCAAGGGGATGAATGGAAGACAGCCTTCAACACTCCCACAGGCCACTATGAGTATCTCGTGATGCCATTCGGGCTTACCAATGCCCCAGCTGTGTTTCAGGCACTAATTAATGACGTTCTCCGGGACCTACTCAATAAATTTGTCTTTGTATATCTAGACGATATACTCATTTTCTCAAAGTCACTGCAGGAGCATGAGGGGCATGTTAGCAGGGTTCTCCAGAGACTCCTCTATGTAAAACCAGAGGAGTGTGAATTTCATGTAACCCAGGCCTAATATCTCAGATTCATCATCACTCCTGGCCACCTGGAGATGGACCCAAAGAAAGTCAAAGCAGTCCACAACTGGCCCATACCTGCCACAGTCAAGGAGGTTCAACGTTTCATTGGCTCTTCAAACTTCTACAGGAAGTTCATTAAGAATTTCAGTTCTGTTGAGGCCCCCTTGACAGCACTTATTAAGGGAGGAGGAACCAAGATTCACTGGGGTCTGGAAGCAGCAGGGGCCTTTGAAGATCTCAAGCGTCGATTCACTTCTGCTCCTATTCTTTTGATCCCTGACCCAAAGAGACGTTTTGTGGTGGAGGTGGACGCCTTAGAGGTGGGGGTAGGAGCCATCCTGTCACAGAGGGCTGAAGTTACACCGTAGCGCCTTCATGTCTCGCCGCCTGTCGGATGCTGAGTGCAAGTTGCTTGCAGTAAAATTTGCTTTGGAGGAGTGGCGCCACTGGCTTGAGGGGGCTCAGCACCTTTTCCAGGTTCTTACAGACCACAAGAATCTGTAATATCTCCAACAGGCTAAGAGGTTGAACTCTTGGCAACCTCGATGGTTCCTGTTTTTTAATCAATTCCAGTTTCTCCTATCTTATAGACCCGGCACCAAAAATGTCAAGCCTGATGCCCTGTCCCAAGCATACTCTCCTGAGACACAAGAGAAGCCTTTGGCATTGATTATTCCTAGGTCTAGGATCATTGCACCCCTTCAATGGGAACTGGAGAGATTGGTGTGAGAGGCCCTTGCCCATGAGCCTGATCCAGGTGGTGGTCCCACTGAATGCCTTTACGTTCCTAAATCTGCCTGGGCCCGGGTCCTGCAATGGGGTCATGAGTCTCCCTTGAAATGCCATCCAGGAAGTGCTCGCACACTTGACTTCCTTCAGCTGTGGTTTTGGTGGCTGTCAATCAAGTAGGATGTTAAGGTATATGTAGATGCCTGCATTGTGTGCAACTAGGGAAAATCTACAAATCAGCGACCTCAGGGATTGCTTCATCCCTTACCTGTTCCTCGCAGACCATGATCGCACCTTTCTTGAGACTTTGTGACAGGACGTCCACCATCCCAAGGCAACACTGTCATCCTGGTAGTTATAGATCGGTTGTCTAAGGCTGCCCGGTTCATTTCCCTGCCACCTATATCATTTGGGCTGAATATGCCCACAACACCCTCCAGTCCTCTGCCACTGGACTATCCCCCTTCGAATGCCAGTTTAGATATGCTACCCCTTTATTTCCCGAAGAAGAAGCTCAAGTTGGTGTACCTTCTGCTCAGCGCTTTGTCCAACGTTGTCGACTGACCTGGAGAAAGGCCAGGCATTATCTCCTTCAGCCCTCTCAACAATACCAAAGTCAGGCTAACCGCCGCCGCCGGACAGCCCCTAGTTTCCGAGCTGGTCAAAGAGTTTGGCTAGCAACCAAGAACCTACCCCTCGAGGTTGAGTCCAAGAAGCTTTCCCAGAAATACATCGGGCCTTTCCGCATAGCAAGGAAAGTTAACCCTGTTTCTTATTGTTTGTTTCTCCCTTGTTCCCTTAGAATTAACCCCACATTTCATGCATCATTACTAAAACCTGTCTTGTCTTCTCCTTTTGCCCCCCCCCTCACAGACCCCCTCCACCTCCCAGGATCATCAACGGCCAGCCAGCCTACACAGTGCGCCAGATACTGGACTCCCGGAGGGTCCAGAACTCATTACAGTATCTGGTGGACTAGGAGGGCTATGGGCCGGAGGAACGGTCCTGGAATCCAGCCAAGGACATCCTGGACCCAAGTTTGATCCAAGAGTTTCGCACCTGGAGGCGGGGATGTTCTGGAAGGAATGTCAGGAGCCATTCCTAAATGAGGGGGTCCTGTCAGCATCCTACCTCCTGTTGTTCGCCTCCTTGTCTCTAGAGGTCCCCCTAGTTCCTCTCTCTCTTAGTTCTTCCTCATGTGGCCTTATTAGGCTTATGTAAGTCACCTGTGCCTTGTTTCTCATAGAGTATTTAAGTTGTGTGTTTTTTCCCTTGTCCCTCACTTGGTTTTGAGTCTTGGCTGTGTGTTTCTGCTTAGTTTTTCCTGGCCATTTCAAGCTACCTCAAGAAAGGTGTTCTTTATTATTTGAGTGTGAATATTCTGTAGTTTTATTTTCTCCCCTCGTGGAGTTTTTTTTCTTGTAGTTTTTTCCATTGCAATTTATTCCTCTGTCTGAGAAGAACTTTTGTTGGATTTTTTATGCAAAACCTTTTTTTTAATAAATCAAATTAGCTGGAGTTCTGCCTTAAGTGTTTCATTTGGGTCCAACATCACTGCCTCTGTGGCCAAGTGTTAGATTTCTCTGATTACCACACCTAGGTTCAGAACTGGGTTCAATCCAGCCTGTGACAACATAAAAAGGTGATCTCCATTCAGCAGAAAATGTCAAACCTGGATATCGCTCAGCATCAGTCTATCTTTCTGTGTCTTCAACAGGGGAAATTGGGGTTTTTACAAGTTTTGATGTTAATAAAAAAAAATTGTCAGAATGCATGGCTATGTTTTAAAGGCATTCAATAGGGAAATTTTTTGCTCAAACACATCTCATATAGATGTTTGTAGAATAAACCAGAGCTTGTCATAAGTCATCAAACCCTGGCCATTTGTTTTCAAATAATCTTGACAATAGAGCAGACCAAGCCATTTCATATTAATGTTATTTTTTCTGTGGTCCACTTATAGTGTAAAACAATATTTAAACAATCCTAATTCTTATCGCATTTTCAGACCTTATCTGACCTGCAGAAGGTCGACATTTTAAAGAAGAAAGACCTTTTTTCTTATAGAACTGAATGAGAAAAAAGGATGTGGGAGAGATTTTTTTTCTTCTTCTGATGAAATTTCTGTAACCAAACCGATCAGAGACCCCACTGACTTTTATAGGATAATTTTTTTCTATGAGGCCTCTGATTGTTTATCATCAGATCAAAAAAGAATACAGGTTTGTAACAACATGAGAGTAAATTATGACAGAAGTTTCAACAACCTTTAAACTTCAACAACCTATATAACATTAATAATTGACAGTGACTTTTTCCTAACATCTATAAAGATACACAAGGCAGCAGGTCCTAAGGTACTATACAAAGCCAGGAACAGAAAAAGGTTTCACAGACTTTTCAGTTTGCTCTCATGCTTAGATCTAGGATTAAAACTCCTGTTAAGACCAGACAGGCCAGTTTTTGAAAACTACATAGACAACATATTCATGTGTAAATGTTACATAATAGACATGCAATATTTCATTATTTAGTAAATGTTAAATATTTATAACGTACATTTTGGTCATGATTTAATGCTGTAAATACATGATTTTAAGACTCCTTTGCGAACCTCTTTGAGTTTTAAACCATATATAATAGGGTTCAATATAGGTGGCACTATGAGCCTCTCTAATGCCAAAAAATTACGCAGACTCATCTGGACATCATTTGAGCCGTATCGGTTGTACGTTGCATCAAAAATGGTAGCAACAGTAAAATTTGCCAGAGAAATAATATGAGGTACACAAGTCTGCCAAAATTTCCTTCTGCACTCTAACGATGCTTTACATGCAATTGCAAGCTTTATATAGGACACAACAATTACAATGACAAGACCCATATATAATGAAATAAAAACAAATCCATAAATATCATTCGTAACAGTAGATTCACATGAGAGCTTTACCATTGACCAATTGTCACAAAACAATTTATCAATATGATATTTACATACGGTCAATCTATTTGATAAGAAAACAGCAAAGAACATAATAATAAATGGTACAATCCAAGATAAACTAATCAAAATGCTGCAGGAAACTTTATTAAGTTTTGAATGATATTCTAAAGGTCTGCATATGGCTTCATGTCTGTCATACGCCATCACTGCTAATATACAAAATTGACACATACCTGAACTATAAATCACAAAAGCTTGAAAAGCACACATGTAAGAAGGGATCACATAAGAATCCAATATTAAATCATGCAGAAATTTAGGATAGAATCCTGCTGTACCAAGAAGGTCGTTTAAACACAGATTGCACAGAAAAATATACATTGGTTCATGAAGGGCTCTCTCCAAAACAATGACCACGCTCAGCCAAATGTTCAACAGCAATAACATTGCATAGAGAACGAGAAAGCATGTGAAATATATGTGCCTGAATGATTTAGAGTCTTTTGGTTCCATCAGTGTGTAGATTAAATAGGTCCTATTATCCATTAACATTCTTCCACAGATATAAAATTGTCCTTAAGCGAAATTAATTGGTTTTTTAAATGTCAATGCTGAAAATAAAATCAATCTCTAATGACAAATGTTATATTTCTACAGAATAAGACACAAAAATATGCCATTCAAATTCTTTAAACACTACGGCCAGAAACACATCATCCATTACTGTTGTCACACCAGAGCTTTGATTCTGCGTCCTCACAATCACACAGTGGAAACAATAAGAGCAGCAGACATGCTTTTTATAGGCTTTACTACAGAGTAAATTCTCTACAGTATTAACAACAACCACAAAACAGGAAATATCAATGACCTTTAATAACCTTTGTTGTGATTTTCTGTCATTCCTTTCTGTCATTCGATACGGCTCAATTTTACAGCATAGTAAAACAATTGCTGTAACTCTATCAAAGCATTTTGTGCTGGCTAACAAGTTAAATGTCAGAATTTACATTGTATGTGACCTTATCTGTGAAATTTTGAGATTAGGAGCATCCAGGGGCAGCAGTTTGTGTTGAAAAGTGGTGGGGACAAAAGATCAGATGAAAAACATTACAGCAGGACGGGAAAATATTGAATAACGGTGCATCAAAAATGGGCATAGCATAGGCCAGTCAGCAACACGAAAATACCTCAACAATGTTGACTGCACATGTAACAGTCCCTGCAACACCAGCTCAAACGAACAGTGCCAAAGCACCACACCGTTGAAAACCACATTAAATCAATGAATACAATGAAATCTATTACATATGTAAAAGAAAACACACCACTCTAATGAAAAATCCAGCAAAGACCAGCATAAGCTGATAGCTGATTTCAGCTGGTTTAAGGTGGCAGTAGCTGGTCTTAGCTGGTCTGGCCAGGATATTGTAATTTAAAAAGTGGAGTTGCAGCCCTCAACTGATGTTTATGTTGTCATTTTGTGTATTGGCCACCAGTTGTGTGATTGCAGTACCAGATTTAGCCACAAGTTTTGTGATTGCAATACCAGTTTTGGCCACAATCCTACATACTGTTCCTTTAATATAATGATGTAATAAGCATTACTGCATGAAAATAAATAAATTATACACCATAAGTCAACAGTATTAACAAATTGTGATCTAATATAATAATGTAACAATGTCAACCCCCAAAACATTTAAACAGATTGTGTATCCAAACTGTAAAATGGCAGAAAGGATATGTCACGGTGTGTTATACACCGAAAAAGGAAAACTGAAGGAGAACCCAAACGCAGACTCAAATACAAGAATAAACTATGATTTATTTAATAAATAACTGAAACACCCACGAGGGGGTAAAAAACAGAAAGGAACAAAAACACTGTGATAAAACACAAACTAAATCAGAAACAACAGGAACAGATCTAAACACGAAGCACATGCACATGAAGATTTTAACAATGATCGCGCACACAACAGAGGACGAGAGGGCATAATATAGACAGCACATCAATGGGGAACAGGTGAACATCATTAATCACGTAAGACACGAGTACATAAGGGAGTAGGGTAAAAGTGACAAGACACTGGGAACACGTGTTACACATACATGATGTGAAAACACACGTATTCCCACATAAACACAATGCTGCCATAGTCTTGCCCTCCAACATACCACTTGGATAATAACCAGGGTCAGGCAAGACTTATGACAGCCACAAAACACTGGGAACACGTGTTACACAGACATGATGTGAAACACACGTGTTCCCACGTAGACACAATGCTGCCATGATCTTGCTCTCTAACACAGACCTGAACCTATACTAAGGTCTGGCAAGATCATGACAGCAACAAGACACCGGGAACATGTGGAAACCACGCATACAATGTGATTCCACATGTCCCCACACAGAACATAATACTATCACGGTCCTGCCAGATGCACTCAGACAAACATCTAGCACAGATGTCTGACAGGACCGTGACAGGATATGACAGAATACATAAGATCCCAGGTAAAAATATAAAAAGTTGTTTTATGAACTAAAACTAATATATGGCACTTTTTTCTCCTTGGATAGCATTTGTTAACTCTCAACACCCCTGGACCTTACTCAGTTTCAAACCCTGGCTACGGCCATGCCTGCAGTTTGCACTAACAACATACAGTCATTAAAAATCATCTTTCATCAGGTAATAATAAAACGACTCTTATTTCTCAATTCGTAAAAACTTAAAACAGCTTACAATGTCAATGTGTACATATGTGAAAAGGAAATAACTTTAATCAATAAAATACAGGCCGGTGATAACCTATAGGCAAAATATAATGCTGTTGAAAGCTGCCCATTCCATCAAAACGGCCCATTGAATCTATATTTTATACAGTTTTACATAAAAAAATATATATTTTAAAACTCAAAAGTTATTTAAAATTATTCTAAAACATAGAACAATAAAGTTAGATTAACTTGTGAATCTGCATATTCAAATAACCTTCCTGTTCAGCATTGCAGATTTTTTTATCTACAGTGATTTCTATTGGCTAATAGAAGAATCATATAATTTAAAATTTATTATATCAATATTTTAGAATAACATAAAAGCATATAAAAATACTTCAGAGAATGAAGTGTATTTGGAGCATAGTGAAATTATACAAATGTCATTCATATTTCCTTCTGTTATCTATATAGCTTTACAATTTAAAATTCATTTGATTCATTTGTCCATGCGACAAAGACTGTTCAAAAGCATGCTTCAATCAGCAAAAACACAACTTAATTAAATCTTTATCTTGTTTTTATACAATTCCTACTGTACATGATTTTAAGACTTTTTTGCGAATCTCTTTAAGTTTTAAACCATATATTATAGGATTAAAAAGAGGTGGCACTATGAGCATCTCCAAAGCCAAAAAATTACGCAGACTCACATGGACGTCATTTGAACCATATCTGGCATACATGGTATCAAAAAGTATTGCAACGGTGAAATTTATCAGAGACAGAACATGAGGCACACATGTCTGCCAAAATTTCCTTCTGCACTCTAATGATGCTTTACATGCCACAACAAGTGTTATATATGAAACTATAATAACAAAAACAACACCCAAATATAATGAAATAACAAGAAATCCACAGATGTTTTTAGTAACAGTTGATTCACATGTGAGCTTTACCATTGACCAGTTGTCACAATACAATTTATCAATATGATTTTTACACACTGTTAACCTATTTGTTGTGAGAACTGCAATTAACATTAGACAAAATGGTACAATCCACGATAAACCAAGTAATAGACAACATGAATATTTGTTTAGCTTTGAATGATAGTCCAATGGTCTGCATATGGCCACATTTCTGTCATAAGCCATCACTGCTAATGTGCAATACTCACACATTACATAGCTGTAAATCACAAAAGCTTGAAAAGCACACATGTAAGAAGGGATCACATATGAATCCATTAATAAATCATGGAGGAATTTTGGATAGAAACCTGCGGCTCCAAACAGGTCATTTATACACAGATTGCACAGAAAAATATACATTGGTTCATGAAGGGCTCTCTCCAAAACAATAACAACACTGAGCCAAATGTTCAGAAACAATATCAGAACATAGAGAATGAAAAAGCATGTGAAATAGATGTGCCTATACAATTTAAAGTCTTGTGGTTCCATCAAGGAGTACACTGCATAAAAAGTAAGATTGCCCATGTTGTTACATTTGACCCGAGGCACAATACATATAATAAAAAACAATTGTTCTTGTTAATTACTGTATAATCCCTTTTGTTTTTCATTCAGCTTAAAAAGACAAAATAGCATACATGTTGCTGTGGCAGAACTGTGATCATGCACAACACCATTCGTGAAATGAGAGCACTAAGGGCCAGAAACTTGCTATAAACTCTCCCTGAGGTTCTAGAGCATAAACTACAGGGAATATTTCAGTGACCTTTGTTGGTCTTTGTGCTTTCAGTTTTCTTCACGCAATATACCAGAGACATCTTCTTGTAAATAGAAATTTGCATTCACCTATATGCACTTGGCAGATGATTCCAACAAGTATAATGCATTCAGGCTATACATCTTTTGTAAATATGTGCATTCCCTGGAACCTAAGGATGTAACGTTTTACCCTGAACAAAATTATAAACTCAACACTTTTGTTTTTGCCCCCATTTTCAAGAGCTGAACTCAAATATCTAAGACTTTTTTATGTATACAAAAGGACTATATCTCTCAAATATTGCTAACAAATCTGTCTAAATCTGTGTTAGTGAGCACTCATTTGCCTAGATAATCCATCCACCTCACAGATGTGGCATATGAAGATGCTCATTAGACAGCATGATAATTGCACAGGTGTGCCTTAGGCTGGGCAGAATAAAAGGCCACTCTAAAATGTGCAGTTTTACTGTATTGGGGGTCCAAAAACCAGTCAGTATCTGTCGTGACCACCATTTGCCTCATCACACAGTGCAACACATCTCATTCACATAGAGTCAGAGGTGGGTAGAGTACCCAAAATCTGTACTCAAGTAAAAGTACAAGTACTTATACAAAAATGTACTCAAGTAAAAGTAAAAGTAACAATCTAATTATTTACTTGAGTAAGAGTAAAAAAGTATTAGATGAAAAAAACTACTCAAGTATTTAGTTACTCGTTACTTCCAATCTGATTGAAAAGAAGCATAAAATCCCTGAATTTCAGACTACTTGGAGGGCTTTCACAAACCTCTCCTTAAAAGTCTCATTGTTCTGCTTACATACTACTAATAAACCTAGGTTAAAGTAAAGCAGTCTATCTCAGTCCTCCAACACCACATAACGTGTCATTAAAAAAAAATCTTAAACAAACACTGACTGTTTTCTGACAGTTAACTGTGTCTTTATTTTCACGTTCACAACAAAATTTGGCTGGATCTGCCTTTAGACAAGCTTACAGTAAGCAAAAAAGAATGTGTGTGCTGTTTGTTATCATGTTTTTATATGAATAGGTTATTTTCATTGTCATTAATGTGCAATTAATGAACATAAGGAGCTTGATAAAATTCTTATTTTAGAATTTCAAATGGAACTTTTCAGTTTTTGCAAATCAACTCTACATTTATTATAATATATAAAACATGTTTCTTTAAAAACGTACTTTATTCTTTTATTTTTATAAGTATATAGATTATTTAGGAAGGAATTAAATAAAATACAATCCAGTTATTATTCGTATGTATTTTCTACATTTAAGTAAGGTGTCCGGTTATGTGTAGGGGAGAAATTTTTCAGATTTTTTTTAAGTTTTTAAAATTTTTAAAGATAATGTTTCAGACAGAGATATATTTTTGCTGTGGTCAGTAACTCACAAGTGTGGTCTATCAATACCAGGTGGAATTTTGAACAAATGTAAAATGACTAGTATAATTTCACTTTGAACATAAGTGGTGTATTGTTACTTTTTTTAACACAACAAAACAATGTAGATTTTCGTTTTACACTTGTTTTTATTAACTATACATGACTATGACCTCTTTAATATGTAACTGCAAACATATTTTGTAATTTATCTTTGTAAAAAAATAATGAAATTATATTTTCATTTTAAATTTCAGTTTTATCAAATGTTTCAAAAGCAACAAACAGTACAAACTTAAATTCAACAGTTTGAACACTATGAAAATTAAATTAAATAAAATTAGAATAATATAAATGGTACAAAAGTAAGTGTTACTTTCGTCCTGACAGGATCTCCTCACATTTAAACCAGATTTACTTTTATTTTGAAAAACTCTTGAGAAGTCAAACTTCAGGATGTGTTAGAGCACTAAATAACCTGTAGATTGATGAAACGAGAAACCAGAGGTGGAAAGTAACGAATTACATTTACTCACGTTACTGTAATTGAGTAGTTTTTTTGTGTATTTTTACTTTTTTGAGTAGTTTTTAAAATCTGTACTTTTACTTTTACTTAAGTATGTTTTGTTTAAAGTATTGTACTTCGCTACATTTTAAATCATATCCGTTACTGAGTAAAAAAATATTTTAAAAAGCAAGGTGATACAGACGCGCAACGGATGTAAATGGGCGGGGCTCGGGGGAACGCGCAAAAAGAACCATGGAGACGGACGAGACAGGCGCGCGCTAATGCAGATCCGCCTCAGTTTAAATCTTATGAAAGAAACCCCTGGTCATATTTAAGCGACCACTTTCCACTGACGCGATGCGAGTGTTTCATTTCTATGAAAGGTAGGATTCATGCTCTTAAGTACGAAATTGCATGACGCGTTTTAATACCATGCGCTTTATCTTCCGACGTCTAGCAGCTTCGCGTCAAGTCAAACACAAATTCAAAACGTCCTCGAGAATTCTCAGGTGTTTAGAGATTGCAGAGAGAGAGAGAGAGAGAGAGAGAGAGAGAGAGAGAGAGAGAGAGAAGAATAAAGGTCATCAGGTCCCCAGGTCAGGGAAGTAAGAAGATAATAAACGTGTCAAATGTATATAGACATGGCACTTATCTGATTATATGCTCATTTAAAGTATATATAGTTTAATAAAATAATGTATGTTACCAGCAATACATCAATTACAACCTTACTATAGTGATTGTATTTACAAGCTGCTGACCACCTTCAAAAGTGCATAACTCACATGTAAAAATAATTAAACAATTCCATTAATGTTTCTTACTTTAAAAAAGCTTTTTATTTTATTAACTTTTTGTTATTGCACTTTCATTGTAAAGATGTTCCTACAATTAAACACAACTAGTTTGAGATGTATATTCCCTTGTCGTTTTTGAACTATACTAGAATCCTCCACCTCTTCCCGCTGTAAAAAAAGTAACTTTTACTCTGAGTAAAGTTACAATGACTTACTTTTTACTTTTACTTGAGTAGATTTTTAGACAAGTAACTTTACTTTTAATTAAGTAAAATATTATTAAAGTAACTTTACTTTTACTTGAGTACAATATTTTAGTACTTTTTCCACCTCTGCGAGAAACACAACGCGTTATAAGAAAACAATGACCGCTTTTGGAATTTACTTATGGTTGAAAACACCTTTCTGGATCTACACCCGTAAAATGCTGAGTAAATAACGCGATATTTGTCAGCTCTGTCAAAGGTTGCAAAGATGCTGTCATAGCTTGGGATGCAAATGTTATCAGTCCTCTGAGAAAATCGCTTTGTTACTTTCGTCCAGCGTTACTTTTGCCCCGGTTCTCCCGTATTATATTAATGCAAGACTTAACACTATGCTGTTCAATTTGTTTAGTTTTATGAGGAAATGATATGGAAATGTGCAGATGTGAACGTGTGTTGTTTGTAAGGTTAGAGTAATTTTCATTGCTTGCACAAGAGCGCATATGACAAAAACAGTGCATGAAATTATATTATAATAAGGCATTGCACAAAGTGACACGTACCGCCGTGTTGTTTCAGGTTGGAGCTTGAATTCCTGTACGCTGAGATGTCAGTTCGTTTTGGTGCACAAAGCATACATCGCATTATGAAACTATTCTTTTTGACCTTTTGTAGTGTAAACATAGACCAAACTTGAGGCCACGCGTGATCTGCCTCCGATAGCTTGCATAGGTCATCCTCCGCTTCAGTCATCTCCTTTCATCTATGTTTCATCTACGTGCGCTAAAGGGTACGTAGCCACCCCTCGCAACGCACGCAGCCTCTCTAACGTCTCGCGAGACTTTCGAGCAAGCCATATAAACTTAAAAAATAAAATATATTCATTAATTATTACCATTTGAAAGTAGCGTAGTAACGCCACCGAATGTAGCGAAGTAAAAGTACAGTTTTTTCATTAGAAATGTACTTGAGTAAGAGTAAAAAGTACCCATCCCTAAATTTACTCTAAAAGTACTAGTTACCCAAAAAATGTACTCAAGTAAATGTAACGAAGTAAATGTAATTCGTTACTACCCACCTCCGCATAGAGTTGATCAGGTTGCTGATTGTGGCCTGTGGAATGTTGGTCAAATCCTCTTCAATGGCTGATCGAAATTGCTGGATATTGGCAGGAACTGGAACACGCTGTTGTATAGACCGTTTCAGCAGTAACAACATAAACAAGCGGCTATCACGATCCGCACGTAACTTCCGGTAAAGTCCGCTAAGAATAAATAACAACTAAGTTCTTTAAACGTAGTTTATTTATATAACAAGCAAAAAAAACAGCTCATAGATTACCTAGTTATTTTTGACGAGGCATTTGTTCAAGAGATCAGTTTAGCAACTAGTCAGACCATTAAATAAACAAAACAGGAAGTAAGGTTTGGATCCAGACGTGTATCACGTACATCCGATGAAACCGTCTATACAACAATCCAGAGCACCCCACCGTCACCATGGGGACAATCCACAATGTTTACATCAGCAAACTGCTCACCCACACAACGGCATACACACTGTCTGCCATCTGCCCTGTACAGTGAAAACCGGGATTAATCTGTTAAAAGAACACCTTTCCAAAGTGCCAGATGCCCTTGAGTGTGAACCTTTTCCCACTCAAGTCAGTTATAATGACGAATTGCAGTCAGGTTGAAACCCAGATGAGGGCAACAAGCATGCACATGATCTTCCCTGAGACGGTTTTTAACTGTTTGGTTGGTCTCAGACGATCTTGGAGGTGAAGATGCTGGATGAGGAGGTCCTGAGCTGGTGTGGTTACATTGTGTTCTGTGACTGTGAGGTTGTGATTCTCTGAAATGCCTTTGGAGATGGCTTTTGATAAATTCCATGCCAATTGCATGCTCACTTAAAACTTGCGACATCTTTGGCATTGTGCTGTGTGATAAAATGGCACATTTTAGAGAGGCCTTTTATTTTGACCAGCCTAAGGCACACCTGCGCGATAATCATGCTGGCTAATTTTGATATGCCACACCTGTGAGGTGGATGGATTATCTCTGCAAAGTGCTCACTAACAAAGATTTAGACAGATTTGTATAATATATAGTAGTCGGCCTTTTGTGTACATAGAAAAATCTTTGAGTTCAATCTTTGAGCTTTGCAGGGAACAATTTACTTTGAGAAGCTACTAAAGCGCCAATGAAATGGGCATGCAGGTATTTGCATCTGCCGGGGCCGCCCCGTCGTGCAAGTATTTAAAGAGAGGCAGGTGCAGTACTAAATCAGCTCTTTTCACTTCGAAAGCAAAAAGCAGGCTCTCTTTGCTCATGGAATACACTGTGTACTGAGGTTGTTGGAAAAATAGCACGTCAGTGGAGTCTCGAGGAATTCCACCTCTTTACTTTGAGAACTTGCTGCAGGAAACTTTATTTAGCTTTGAATAGTATTCTAAAGGTCTGCATATAGTCTCATGTCTGTCATAAGCCATCACTGCTGACTGCGTTACAAATATCAAGAATAGATACCCCTGTAGACCAAGCCCATGATGAAGCCATACCTCGCGTAGAGTGGGCTCTAACACCAACAGGACATAGCTTATTGAGGGAGGCGTAAGCCAGTGCGATGGCTTTGACGATCCATCTACGTAGCCGCTGTTAGTAACCGGCATACTTATTGAGTGATCTGCAAAGCTCATGAATGGCCGATCTGACTATAAAATGAGGCAGAATGGTTCGTGTAACGTGGGATTATACAGACACCACAGTAGTGTGAACCCATGTGAGCCCTCGATGCACCTGGGATGCATATAGGTAATATTATAGTGCACAGGTCGGTGAGCTTCTCAAGCGCGCTGTAAATGTGTACTGACAATAAATTGCGTGGACACAAGTGAACCCTTAAGTAAACAGTGAATACATATAGATGAATCACACTGTTATAGTGCACAGTCCGGCAAGATTCTGGAGTGTGCCGTCATGTGTCCTGATAATACAATTGTGCGCACAACGGAAAACCCTCAAGTGCACCGTGAATGCATATGGACAAATCAGTGCACCGAATGTGCAGTGAATGTGTACAGATATGATTGATGAACGTAACAGTGGGTACCCAACGCACCGTGAACGTACACAGATGAACAACAATAGTGTGCATGTGTCACAAATGGATGACACAGCCGTGAACTTGAACATAACGGGAGAATATATCTGCACCGAGATTCGTATCACTCTGATTGAACATAGCTTAAAGACGATGCAAGGAGCTTATAAAGGAGATGACTCGTCAGCTTGTACAGGGGGTGGGATCTCAGCCTGGCTTGGTGAATACGAATGAAACCACCGTAGTTTGCTCAACTGCATTAATCATGGATAACACGGTTGAGAATGCTGCAGTGCTAAAATCACCTCATTAAATGGACTGCATGTACAGTACGAGGTGATTGATATTAGACAAAAGAGCTTTCCACACGCCAAAGGCTGGTTGCCGTCGTAAGGCATGTCCAACCCACAGCAGATGATGGGCGAGCTTATATTGATAGCACTTCATGCAGCTGTGTGTAACTTTAAGCATAATCGTCCCGGCCATCAGCTCGGGGCGGGACCTTTGCTTATTCAAAGCTGAAGTGGTCTTATGAACAGAATGCCACGAGATTCAGCATTCTTGGGACTTGTTAGGGGGGTACGTGAGCCCGCATTAAACGAGATGCCGCGCGTCTGACTGAGAGCGTGCTCTGGTGTTAAGCTCGCTTCCCGAGCGTCATAAAATGAAACTCATTGTGGCGGGTAGCAAACTCACTTGGAGGTTGATATTTTCCCCTAATTTCTCCAAATGCTGGAGCGGAGGTGTGATCGTCTGTCGGATCCACTGATATAAACCAGCCATCTGGCCGAAAAACATCATAAACCGCTTGGCTGTAAGCCTTTTGAATGGCCGTCCAGAAAAGGCACAATTTAAAACGCTTGGAGCCCTGAAAAGGTCTGAGGCTGCCGTCTCTCTAGGAAGAGAAAATAAAGGTGTAAGACCCTGCTCGCTTGCACTGTCAGCACAAGGGGAGCACGTAACACAGATAGAACAACCATGCATCGTATGAGCGGTTTCCACCCGGCGACGCACTCTGAGGGAAATTCATAGGAGTGTGCCAGCCCACTGAGCCGCTGAAAGAGACCTCACGCTGAGTGTGAGAGGAGCGAGGGACTCTGCGAGTGTAAAGCATGAACGGCCGCATTGTGACAGAACACAAGGGAAGGATGAGCCCATGTGTGCTTGTCTTATGCATCTATCTTAGTCTCACGGCACGCCGTTTGCTCATCTCAGCGAGAGAGGAACAGCAGGGGGAGCACGTAACATAGATAGAACAGCTGTGCATCATGACAGCCGTTTCGGTGTGGGAGGTCCCAGACCGGCGACGCACTCGGGGGGAAATTCATAGGGGCTGAGGGGCTCACTTAAGCCGCTGTGCTGGACTCTATTACAACAGCGCCTTGCTCTTTTAGCTTATAGCTTTATATTAAAAATATTGATCTTACCTGACAGCCGCAGTGGAGACCTCTTCAGGCATGTGTCCGCTGCACAGGGCTCATACCACGGCAAGCGAAGACTATCTTCGGTTATCAGCCAGAAAGCGGCAGGGAAAGACGCTAGGCCTGTATTCCGCTGCAGGGCTTGTGTCGACGGCGAGTAAGGCTTCTTCTTCTTCAGAGCAGTGAGAGGTTCACACTGAAGGAGAATGCAAGTGAGTTTATGGCACTCTCTCCCGGACTATATAGGGCGTAGTCCCGCCCCTTTCGCGGCCTCGAACGCCATAGGTCTTTAATTTTTACAGATGTTAACCACTTTGCTTCAATCGCGAAGTAAGGAGTTTCCCCCATAGCGTCAGCAACTGACGCAATGCGAAGTGAACCGTATTGAAAGGGAACAGTAAATCACAAAAGATTCAGATTCAGATTCATTCTTTATTGTCCTCGTTAAAGGGAATTTGTTTTCACAGATTGTACCCATCAATTAACCTTGCTAAAAACAGCATGGCCGTAGCCAGCTATGAGGCCACCGACATCCGGACCTCGGTAATTTTTTCATATAAAAATAAAATTTTAATTTCCCTGAATGACTAATTAGTCATTTAAAACCACTCATAATATAATTAAGTTTGGACAGTTTAGTGTATAGTTTAGCATAAAATGACTCGAACAGCTGTGAGACGCTTGCAGCCATGGGTGCAGCATTTCGCAGTGTTGCCAGATCCCATTGTGAAAAATCCTTTTTAGATGTAGTGTTTAATGTTTTAGCAATTAACTTGACACTTTAAAAAAAATCGTGAATATTCCTTAAGTGAGTATGTGCAGGTTAGTACAGTGTTAGCGATTTCTCTGATTTATTTCTGAAAGACAAGGTCTGAAGTTGTTTTTTTCTTGATGGCTTATTTTGTTTGTTTTCAAACACTCTAAGATAGGATGTGTAAATTTTAACACATTGTTTTGTGTTAAACTATTTAACACATTATGTGTTATTTTAACACATTATGTGTCATTTTGTGTTGATTTTGAGCTCAAATAAATTAAATGGACAACACAAGATTGTTATTCCAGTTATTCCAAAAATAACACAGAGATGTGTTAAGTTAAGGACAACACACTAGATGTGTTGACCTTAACTAGACACAAGATGTGTTCATTTAACACATTAATTTTAAGAGTGTACTAATATCTAGCACCTTAACAGTAATCAAACAGGTTATGGACAAATTATTGATACTGATATGATACTACATTCGGTAAGACACACGCAAGTTCTTGTTTATATTGCCTAATATTGCTTATTAAAACGATTAATATAATGATATTATAAGCATTATTGCATGAAAATAAATAAATTATACACCAGGTCAACAGTGTTAACAAATTGTGATCTAATAAATATAATATAACAATGTCAACCCCCAAAACATATAAACAGATTGTGTATCCAAAGTAAAATGGCAAAAAGGTTATGACAGAATACATAGTTTATACAGTTTTACATTAAAAAAAAATAATTTTAAAAGACAAATGTTATTTAAAACTATTCTAAAACATAGAACAATAAAGTTAGATTTGTGAATTTGCACATTCAAATAACCTTCCTGTTTAGTGTTGCAGATATTTATCTACAGTGATTTATGTTGACTATAAGAAAATTTATTAAATCAATATTTTAGAGTAACAAAAAAAGCACATACAAATACTTCAGAGAATGAAGTGGATTTGGAGCATAGTGAAATTATACAAATGTAATTCATACTACCTTCTGTTATCTATATAGCTTTACAATTTACAATTCATTTGATTCATTTGTGCATGCGACAAAGACAGTTCAAAAACATGCTTCAATCAGCAAAAACACAACTCGATTCAATCTTTATCTTGTTTTATACAATTCCTACTGTACATAATTTTAAGACTTTTTTGCGAACCTCTTTAAGTTTTAAACCATATATTATAGGATTAAAAAGAGGTGGCACTATGAGCATCTCCAAAGCCAAAAAATTACGCAGACTCACATGGACGTCATTTGAACCATATCTGGTGTAGATGGTATCAAAAAGTATTGCAACAGTGAAATTTATCAGAGACAGAATATGAGGTACACAGGTCTGCCAAAATTTCCTTCTGCACTCCAATGATGCTTTACATGCCACAACAAGTGTTATATAGGAAACTATAATTACAATAACAACACCCATATATAACGAAAGAACAAGAAATCCACAGATGTTTTTAGTAACAGTTGATTCACATGTGAGCTTTACCATTGACCTGTTGTCACAATACAATTTATCAATATGATTTTTACACACTGTTAACCTATATGACCAGAGAACTGCAATTAACATTAGACAAAACGGTAAAATCCAAGATAAAACAAGTAACTTACAACATGAATATTTGTTTAGCTTTGAATGATAGTCTAATGGTCTGCATATGGCCACGTGTCTGTCATAAGCCATCACTGCTAATGTACAATACTCACACATTACATAGCTGTAAATCACAAAAGCTTGAAAAGCACACATGTAAGAAGGGATCACATATGAATCCATTAATAAATCATGCAGGAATTTTGGATAGAAACCTGTGGCTCCAAAAAGGTCATTTATACACAGATTGCACAGAAAAATATACATTGGTTTATGAAGAGCTCTCTCCAAAACAATAACAACACTGAGCCAAACGTTCAGAAACAATATCAGAACATAGAGAATGAAAAAGCATGTGAAATAGATGTGCCTATACAATTTAAAGTCTTGTGGTTCCATCAAGGAGTACACTGCATAAAAAGTAAGATTGTCCATGTTGTTACATTTGACCCGAGGCACAATACATATAATAAAACACAATTGTTCTTGTTAATTACTGTATAATACCTTTTGTTTTTCATTCAGCTTAAAAAGACAAAATAGCATACATGTTGCTGTGGCAGAACTGTGATCATGCTCAACACCATTCATGAAATGAGAGCACTAAGGGCCAGAAACTTGCTATAAACTCTCCCTGAGGTTCTAGAGCATAAACTACAGGGAATATTTCAGTGACCTTTGTTGGTCTTTGTGCTTTCAGTTTTCTTCACGCAATATACCAGAGACATCTACTTGTAAATAGAAATTTGCATTCACCTATATGCACTTGGCAGATGATTCCAACTTCCATGTATAATGCATTCAGGCTATACATTTTTTGTAAACATGTGCATTCCCTGGAATACGTGAACATAATGATGTAACATTTTTACCCTGAACAAAATTATAAACGCAACACTTTGTTTTTGCCCCCATTTTCACGAGCTGAACTCAAATAGCTAAGACTTTTTTATGTACACAAAAGGCCTATTTCTCTCAAATATTGTTAACAAATCTGTCTAAATCTGTGTTAGTGAGCACTCCAGACAATCCATTCACAGATGTGGCATATGAAGATGCTCATTAGACAGCATGATGAATGCACAGGTGTGCCTTAGGCTGGCCACAATAAATAATAATTAATAGATATATTAATTAGAAATAATAAAAGTCCACTCTAAAATGTGCAGTTTTACTGTATTGGGGGGTCCAAAAACCAGTCAGTATCTGGACCACCATTTGCCTCATCACACAGTGCAACACATCTCCTGCACATGTTGGATGTAATCCCAATTCTCTGAAATGCATTTGGAGCAGAGTTGGAAAGTAACGAATTACATTTACTCACGTTACTGTAATTGAGTAGTTTTTTTGTGTATTTTTACTTTTTTGAGTAGTTTTTAAAATCTGTACTTTTACTTTTACTTAAAGGAATAGTCTACTCATTTTCAATATTAAAATATGTTATTACCTTAACTAAGAATTGTTGATACATCCCTCTATCATCTGTGTGCGTGCACGTAAGTGCGGGAGCGCGCTGCGATGCTTCGATAGCATTTAGCTTAGCCCCATTCATTCAATGTTACCATTTAGAGATAAAGTTAGAAGTGACCAAACACATCAACGTTTTTCCTATTTAAGACGAGTAGTTATACGAGCAAGTTTGGTGGTACAAAATAAAACGTAGCACTTTTCTAAGCGGATTTAAAAGAGGAACTATATTTTATGGCGTGATAGCACTTTTGGGATTACTTCGACTCGCCTCAAAAGTCCGCTCCCCTTCTCACTCTCATAATGGGAGAGGGAGGGTGTTACTGCGCCGAGTCCAAGTACTCCCAAAAGTGCTATTACGCCATAAAATATAGTTCCTCTTTTAAATCCTCTTAGAAAAGTGCTACGTTTTATTTTGTACCACCAAACTTGCTCGTATAACTACTCGTCTTAAATAGGAAAAACGTTGATGTGTTTGGTCACTTCTAACGTTATATCTAAATGGTACCATTGAATGAATGGGGCTAAGCTAAATGCTATCGAAGCGTCGCAGCGCGCTCCAGCGCTTACGTGCACGCACACAGATGATAGAGGGATGTATCAACAATTCTTAGTTAAGATAATAACATATTTTAATATTGAAAATTAGTAGACTATTCCTTTAAGTATGTTTTATCTAAAGTATTGTACTTCGCTACATTTTAAATCATATCCGTTACTGAGTAAAAAAATATTTTAAAAAGCAAGGTTATAAAGACGCGCAACGGATGTAAATGGGCGGGGCCCGGGGAACGCGCAAAAAGAACCATGGAGACGGACGAGACAGGCGCGCGCTAATGCAGACCCGCCTCGGTTCAAATCTTATGAAAGAAACCCCTGGTCATATTTAAGCGACCACTTTCCACAGACGCGAAGCGAGTGTTTCATTTCTATGAAAGGTAGGATTCATGCTCTTAAGTACGAAATTGCACGACGCGTTTTTAATACCATGCGCATTATCTTCCGAGGTCTAGCAGCTTCGCGTCAAGTCAAACACAACTTCAAAACGTCCTAGAGAATGCCAGGTCATTAGACATTGCAGAGAGAGAGAGAGAGAGAGAGAGAGCAAGAGAGAGAGAGAGAGAGAGAGAGAGAAGGATAAAGGTCATCAGGTACCCAGGTCAGGGAAGTAAGAAGATAATAAACGTGTCAAATGTATATAGACATGGCACTCATCTCATTATGTGCTCATTTAAACTTTTACTCTGAGTAGATTTTTAGACAAGTAACTTAACTTTTACTTGAGTACAATATTTTAGTACTTTTTCCACCTCTGATTTGGAGAGATGGCTTTTGGTAGTTTGCATGCCAATTGCATGCTCACTTAAAACTTGTGACATCTTTGGCATTGTGCTGTGTGATAAAACGGCACATTTTAGAGAGGCCTTTTATTTTGACCAGCCTAAGGCACATCTGCGCAATAATCATGCTGGCTAATTTTGATATGTCACACCTGTGAGGTGGATGGATCATCTCAGCAATGTGCTCACTAACACAGATTTAGACAGATTTGTAAACAATATTTGAGAGTACACCTTTTGTGTACATTGAAAAATCTTTGAGTTCACTCTTTGAGCTTCGCCGGGAACAATTTACTTGGAGAAGCTACTAAAGCGCCAATGTAATGAGCATGCAGGTTTTTGCATCTGCCAGCGCAGCCCCGTTGTGCGAGTATTTAAAGAGAGGCAGGTGCAGTACCAAATCAGCTCTTTTCACTTCGAAAGCAAGAAGCCGGCTCTCTCTGCTCGTGGAATACACTGCGTACTGAGGTTGTTGAAAAATAGCACATCAGTAGAGTCTCAAGGAATTCCACCTCTTTACTGTGAGTTTTGAACTTGAGTTTGTGTGTGTGCGTTGCACTCCCCTGTGTGCTTCATTAATTCAGCAATGCTTTAAAGAGTGATTTCCTTAAAAGAGCAGAATTTGTGTCTTTTTAAAGGTGTATCGTGGCACAGCGAGTGTGTCTTTTTAAAGATGCCATTTTGTCTGTGCAGTTATGGATGTGGCAAATGTATGGGTCCCCGGGATAGCCATGACAAATGCCTGGTGGTCCAGAAATGCCAACTCTGGCTGCGTCTCACGGACATGAAGGGGGTCGACAAGAATCGTCTCCTGAATGCTCCGGTTTCCCAGACCAGCCATTTCTGCGACGCGGCAGAAAGTCCTCTGTTCTTGGCCGCCCAAGAGCAGACTGAGGCCATCATGTCACGTTGGAGCCTAGCTGCCCCCTCCTCTATGTAGGCACCTTGGCCTGCTCCTCCCCGAGGCGTTCTGCTACTGCCATTTTCGTTTCTCCATCCCGGCAGCTCCGAGGAACCCACCTTAAGCAGTTCGCCCTGCCAGCTCAACTCGAGGTGGAAAATACAAGTCTAAGCGGACCTGAGTCGGGCAACCTGGAGCTGTAGAGGATCATTCTTCGGCAGTGGTGAAGTCACTACTACCCCCGAAGGATGGCCGGGCGGGAAATCTTTGGTTTTCTTTAACTTCTGTTCCGCCGTCTTTTCAGCCGGCACCCACAAAAAACACACTAGGAGCGAATTCCACCTCCGTCTCCAGGTCTCCAGAGGAACATGGAAGCTACGAATGGGTGCAAAACCTTGGGTCCTCCCCTTCCTCTTTCGCCAGCGGGTGTGTTAGAATGGCCGGGACCTTTACAACGGAGTCTCTCCAGCTCAGCCACCCATCAGGGGATATTACACAACACTGCTGTCGGTGTGCTCAGAGAGAGCGCATTGGTGACCACCTCTGCTCTGCTTGCTGCGGGTACACCAATAGTGCTGTTAATCCCTCTCGTTTGGTCTCAGCGGGCTTGGAAAGAGCTTCCCAGCCCATAACGCTGGCTTTAACGTTATTCAATTTGCTCCGCACCCCCCAAATTTGCGGGCATTCTCTTCATTACAATAAGAGCTTGCCGATGTACTTTGTGCCGAGATTGCCGTCTCACTGGCGAAGGAAGCAATAAGGTCTGGGTTTTACAGCCCTTACTTCATTGTACCCAAGCAAAGTGGCGTGTTGTGACTGATCCCTGACCTGCGATTGCTAAATCAAGAACTTCACAAGTTGTCATTCAAAATACTGACCCACAAAAGCCTATTTCAATGTATTCGTCCACACGCTATTTCAGAGGCTTCTGGGGCATATAGCTGCAGCAGCGACTGTGACATTTCTCGTTTTGCTCCATATAAGACCACTTCAACGTTGGCTTCATGAGTCCTGAGAAGAGCGTGGCTCAGAGGTTTGCACCAGGTAACAATTACTCTGACTTGCCGTCTCACTTTCACTCCATGGTCAGATCCGTCATTCCTCAGAGGAGGGGTATCACTTATATAGGTCTCCAGGCATGCCATTGTGTGCACATATTCCTCCATCATGGGGTGGGAGGCCACGTACTATGGGCTTGCAGTCTGGACAGCACCTCAGATGCATTGGCATATAAATTGCCTCGGGTTGTTGTCTGTATATCTTGCTCTCATCTGTTTTAGCAACGAGCGCAGAGTCAAGAATGTAATTGTTTGTACCGACAACAATGCAACTAGTGTATTTTAATCACCAAGGCAGTTTACACTCTCGTCACCTATCACATCTCACCTGTTGCCTCCTCATCTGGAGTCAGAAGAACCTGAGGTCTCTTCATGCCATTCACATTCAACACAGCAGTAGACATGCTTTCACGAGCAGCGCATCCGCCGTGTGGCGACTCCAACCCAAGTAGGTTCAGCTGATTTGGAAACGTTTCGGCACAGGTAGATCTGTTTGCTTCTCCAGAGACAACCCATTGTCGCCTGTTTTATTCACTGACCGGAGAAACACTCAGTGTGGATGCACTGGTGCACAGCTGGCTGCGTATTGGTCCACCAGGAATTGGTTTCCAAAACTCACGCTTCTCGCTTTAGGACATCAGAGCAGCAGTTTTTCTGTTAGAGTGGTCAGCAGAAAGGGAAAGCTGTTACCAAGCAGAGGATGTCCCATTGGATTGTGGACACAATCGCCCTTGCTTACTAAACACAGGGCATTCCATGCCCCTTTAAGTTGAGAGCACATTCTACAAGAAGTGTAGCATCATCTTGGGCATTGACTTTCTTGATTCCTTGCTAACAGACATCTGTAGAGCTGCTGGCTGGGTGACACCTAACACGTTCACTAGATTCTACAGTGTTGTTCGTATCGAGCCAGTATCCTCTCTGGTTCTCTCCTTAAACCAGTAAGAACACCCAGAGTCAGCTTGTGTGTCCGCTTGCAGCTCCATTTTTGTGCTACATGAGTGAACCATTATGGAACTATTATGTTTTTTTGACTCTCCTCCATCGCCTCAATGGCCAATGTTGCGGAGGATTGGCTGTGAGCTTCTCATTAGTTGCATTCTCTGAAATCCTGTGTTAGGCTAGGCGTCCGCATTGCATCCCCACGAGGGTTCCTATGTGAGTTTTTTCCGTGGAGCTAATCTATCACGTTTTCCCTTATCAGAGCCCCTCTGCATCTCTCTCTAGTATGTGATATTGTTTAGAGAGTCCATATCTATAGACCTATTGGCTATTTAGCACCCCCTGGTGGTATAATTTCTTATGATTGGCTCTGCAGTGTTTCCTAGTTCCGCCCAGGCAGGATTTGCTTCCCAGTTCGCCTAGTTCACTATCGTGGGTTAAGGAATTAGTAGTGACTGGCCTTCTGCTGGAAGCCCAGGTTACGCCTCTTTGAAATAGAAGTCAGAAGGGCTTATGCAGGCAGTGGAAGGGTCTGCTTTAGTGGCGCTTTTGTAGGGATTCCTCTAAAATACTCGGTTGGAGGCGGCGCCGGCAGATGAAAATACCTGCATGTCAATTTCATTGGCGCTTTAGAAGCTTCTCGAAGCGAAGCGGTTCCCATTCATTGGTCACAAGGTAACCGATCCGTTCTCCTCCTTAAGGGAACGAGGGTTACATACGTAACAAAGATGTTATTTTTAACCCAGTGTTGGATCAAAAAGGAACAAAATCAGTTAAAATGTTTATATTTGATTCACTGCATATATATGTGGAACAAACTTAAGTACTGTCACTATACTATTCAAAACAGCCAGGAATTATCAGAAGATCTGGTATTTCATTTCAAATAAGAAACGTACAAAGAGCAGAGCTCTGGTTGATGTTTCTGTAAACTGACTTTCCAACTATAATTTAAATACAAATATATGGGATATTAGGATTTGCAACAAAAGATTAAAGCAGCATTTATTTCAACCTTTAATTCAACATTTATTTAACCCTTGTTCCTTCATTTGTTTACAGTGTTACATATTTACGATTCATTTTCAAGGATAGTTACTGTAGCACACTGTATAAGACTTTTTGCTGACTTAAATGTTTAAGTTTAATCAGACTGGTTTAACAATCCATTTTAACTTACATTGTCAGAGAAAAAATGTCTCTATGTGTCTCTGGGTCGGTACCAGTTTTTTAAAAAAGGGGTATGTTAAAATGACTTATAAAGTCAATTTGATTGTAAAGTCATTATTTACTTAAATAAGGGAGAAAAAAACTGTTTTACATTTCACAAATGAACACAGCAGGCTGAACATAACCTATTTTCTGATCCAATTATTGCACATTTTAAATATTCTCCGGCGAACCTCTTTAAGTTTTAAACCATAGATTACTGGATTGAATAGAGGTGGCACCATAATCATCTCTAAAGCCAAAAAGTGACGTAGACTCATTGGAACATCACTTGAACCATATCTGTTATAGATGGTATCAAATAAGATTGCAATAGTGAGATTTATCAGTGAGATCAAATGAGGAACACAGGTCTGCCAAAATTTCCTCCTGCACTCTAATGATGTTTTACATGCAATGATAAGTTTTATATAGGACACCATAATTACAACGACAAGTCCAAAATATAATGAGATAAAAACAAATCCATAAATGTTATTAGTAACAGTTGATTCACATGTGAGCTTAACCATTGACCAGTTGTCACAATACAATTTGTCTATGTAAAATTTACATGGAACCAACTTATTTGACAAGACAACTGCAATGGACATATTAACAAATGGCAAAATCCAGCATAAACTAAGTAATATACCACATGACTTTTTGTTCAGCTTTGAATGATAGTCCAATGGTCTGCATATGGCCACATGTCTGTCATACGCCATCACTGCTAATGTAGAAAATTCACACATTACATAGGTGTACACTACAAAAGCTTGCAAAGCACAAAAGTAAGAAGAGATCACATATGAATCCAGTAATAAATCATGCAGAAATTTAGGATAGAATGCTGCTGTTCCATATAAATCATTTATACACAGATTGCACAGAAAAATATACATTGGTTCATGAAGGGCTCTCTCCAAAACAATAACAACACTGAGCCAAATGTTAACAAACAATATCATAATATACAGAAATAAAATGCATGTGAAATATAAATGTCTGTATGATTTAGAGTCTCTTGGTTCCATCAGAGTGTAGGTTGCAAAATAGGTAAAATTTTCCATTGATTTAGATGTTATGCCACAAATTTAAATTGAAAAAATGCCATCGAAATACACCAGGTTAAAACAACTAATAATCGTTGTAATCCGTTGTCTAGCATGAAACCATAACCCACAACTACACGCCATTACCATTGCATTACCAGAACTCACATTCAATAAATGAAAGCACTAAGGATCTGATGCTTATATAAAGTCTTTTTACAAAGTGCAAAATCTCTGGGGTTCATTAGGCTTACTGTATGGGGATTCTGTGTGTTTTTCCATTGTGCTTTTCTTTAAAGGCATTCCATGCAGTTTGACGTTTTTGTCAAACAGCGACCCCTAGAGTCACTGGGGAAAACTTGCAACTGTCGTAATTTCGCACCCCCACTCTGTACGTACCAAGGATAGTGTTGGGCGTGAATATGCAGAGATGGACTCCGAAGATAATGACCAGGTAATGTTTCACAATTTCATACAAATATTAGGCTACTGCATGTCTACTAAACTACAGATGATAGTAATAGGATAATAAGAAGTTTATGCCAAGTGGCATATAATAATAAAGTAGCCTACCGCGTTTGCTGGCTTATTACGTTTTTACAAGATTGCTGCTTAATCACAAGTAAACAGTCTATAGTCTAACGTTATGTCTACTGTATAATTTCATTTGTTTTTTAATTGTAATGTAAACATTACAAAATGCATTGACAAAGTTAATTGTATACGTTGCATTATTTCATAACATTGGCCGTTATTCGTTGGCCATATATATCGAATTTAGACAAATGACTACGTACACATCACAACACTTGAGTTTAGATGGCAAAAAAAACATGTAAGAGAAACGAGTGTTTGTTAGCAAGTCTGCTAAATGCTCTTGATCGTAAGCTAGCTAGACCCATGTTGAAGTTATTTTACTGGTCTAATTATCAACACTGGATGAATGAACAGCATAGTAAAAAAATACACACTACAAGCAAGCGCAACCACATACAACATAGATCGCATACAAATTTACAAATAAGAGATTTACTTACTTGTCCATCAACAAGATCGCCAGATCCGCATCTCTCTTGCATCCAGTGCTGTCTATTAGCTCACGCCAACGAGTAAAAACCTGACCGAGTGGGACTCTTGTCCAGTTCCTAACTCGGTCAGATTCTCTTTTTCGCTTTCTACTCTCTTCTGAACGGGTTTTCTTAGCGGTTTCCCTCATCGAGCATCACGTCTCAAATGCGCGCGTGCAGTTGTTGTTATAGGCTTGTTTGACTTCATGCAGCGCTGCAGGAGCCGACAGCCGGATGACGTCACAGTGCCGCCTCGGATCATTCTCGCGGTACTTTTACATCATCCGACTGCCGGTTCTTGCAGCGCTGCACGAAGTTGAACAAGCCTAACGTGTGTGACGTCGTTGCCGTAAAGCAAGTCGTGATTCTCGCGAGATTTGTCAGGGGTGGTTCTCTCAAGCTTGCATTGGTGGTTTTGCTAGCGGCGTCCTCCCTGAGCTTCAACAATAGGATGATTCGCCATACTCCTCAACTTGGCCCATTTTTGTTCTCACCGTTGAAAATGGAAATGCCTATTTATACCTGACTGGAGGGGTTCTAGTGGGCCAATCACAGTGCTTGCAGTCCGCGTAGAACGGTCCCGCTGTTAAAATTTTTGAGAGGGGAGCGTCAGGCTACGCAGAACTATACGCACAGCCTACGGATAACCTACGGCGTAGACCTTACTCACAAAGATAACTTGCACTTTAAGGGGACATTTCCCCAGACTTTTTTAAGATGTCAAATAAATCGTTGGTGTCCCCAGAGTACATATGTGACGTTTTAGCTCAAAATATTATATAGATCGTTTATTATAGCATGTCAAAATAGTCTTTGTAGGTATGTGCCGTTTTGGGTGTGTCCTTTAAAATGCAAATGAGCTGATCTCATGATGGATAGTGCAGATTAAGGGGAGGTATTATTTCCTTCTGACATCACCAGGGGAGCCAAATTTCAATAACCTGTTTTTTCACATACTTGTGGATGATGGTTTACCAAAACTAAGTTACTGTGTTGATCTTATTTAGATTTTCTAGGTTGATAAAAGCAATGGGGACCCAATTATAGCACTTAAACTTTAAAAGAGTCAGATTTTTATGGTATGTCCCCTTAAGCAGTGATAAACAAGCCTGTAATAAGAACAAAAACGACTCATGCCAGTTTTGACTTTATTGATGCAAAACGCTAATTGTGAAAAACAGTGATTTACCAATGATATACATTTATATCTAGAGGATGTGCTCTTTTGTCGTATTTGGAGGAATTCACAAACAACCTAAATAATTGTATAAGTTGGAGGATAACTTGTCCTTGGCATAATAAACTGCTTAATTAATGGCTATGTCCAAAATAGCTTTGTTTGTAGTTGTGTCAGAAATCATAGCAGACATTATCGAGTGCACTTATTTAATTCCATGATAAAGGGTCGAGCTGTTGCTTATGTGAAATATGCACAAAAAATAGGGGGTCACCTCAAAAGATGGGTTTATTTTGGTGCGAAGTACGCCCTTACCTGAACCACAGCCGCTCTGTCCACAAAGTGAGCAAATGGCAATTTAAATCTTTTTTAGTACTAATTACAATATAGTTACAGTAATGTTAATGTGACATCAACAAAATGAACTTATTCATATGGACTAATTTAAAAACTGTCTGTGTTATGACTTGATAACATTTCTGTAACTCTTATGGTTGCTCACATATCAAATACTGTAAACATATGTACACTGTAATAAGTTTAAGTTTTTAAGTTTAATACATTTTAAATTACAATAAATTTAAACTTTCTTGAAGAGTGAAGAGTTTCTATACATAAAAATAAATTTCAAATAACTTAAGCTAATTCAACTTTATTTGTATAATTTATAACAACTCCTCACTAGTCAAGAAAGTGGAAATGAATTGTAAATTCAAGTTGATTAAAAAATTGATTTTAAAGTAAACTTTACACAAACTGCTCTCATGCAGAAACATGCTGCTCTGCCAATGTATCTGCCACTCCATTTTAATAAACAACTATTTTCAACACTAAATGTGCAAGGAAAATGTAAGTCACACAAGGATTATTTCCACAGTATTTTTTTCAGTCATGTTTATACTATAAGTATAACTGCAGTTTTTAAGTATATTACTCATTTCATTTCATTGCATTTCATTGCTTATAAAGCCAAATTGTCATAAAAAATTTTGTGGGGAAAACTCTTCTGCGCACTGTTTTAATATTTAATCCATAGATTAGAGGATTAACAACAGGAGGAACTATAACCAGTTCTAAAGCCAAAAAATGCCGCAGACTCTCTGGAATATCATTAGCACCGTATCTGCTATACATGACATCAAAAAGAAAAGCAAAGGTGAAATTTATCAGTGATATTATATGTGGTAAACAGGTTTGCCAGAATTTTCTTCTACTTTCTAAAGATGCTTTACATGCAGCAATGAGTTTAACATAGGATAGTACAACAATAAAAGCACAACCTAAAAATATAACAGCAACCACGTAGCCATAAACATTATTAACAAAAGATGATATACAAGATAGTTTTACAATTGACCAGTTATCACAATACAATTTGTCAATGTGATATTTACAAAATGTCCTTAAATTCGATAACATGGCTGCTGGAATCACACAGCAGTTTGGTACAATCCAAGACAAGAGAGTTAATTTCAGACAAGTGCTTTTAGTTAATTTTATATGATAGTCTAAAGGTCTGCATATGGCTACATATCTATCATATGACATGACTGTTAATATTGTGAACTCAGAGAGTAAAGAGCTGTAGATCACAATTGATTGCAGAGCACACATGTAAGAAGAGATCACATATGAATCCAATATTAAATCAGACAACATTTTAGGGTAAAATCCTGAAGCTCCATAAACCCCATTTATACACAGATGAGCCAAGAATATGTACATTGGTTCATGAAGTGAATTCTCCGTTATAATGACAGAAACAAGTCGAAAATTAATTGATAATATAAGCAAATAAAGGAAAAGGAAACAAGTAAAATAAATGTGTCTAAATGAGTTTGAATCTTTGGGCACCATGAGAGTGAACATCAGAGGATGAGACGTATTATCCATCAAGGTAGCAAACTGCACCACAAACAACATTAATAAAGATTTGGTAAAATAATGAAATGCATTGTTATGCTATCTGTTCCTTTGGTGTCAGACAGTCAAGGTCAGAGCAGGAAAACCAGAAAGAAGACCAGACACACAAATCTAGTGCTGGATGTGTGGTCAAACAGAAAGCTTGCTTTTATTTGCTTTATATTTTCCGTCTTGGGGTTAATTATGATAACACTTTAGGTCAATAGTCTATTTTTGAACTTTGTAACTTCTTGTCAACTACTGTACCAGTCATTAGAGTATAGACTGCATGCTTAAAGGGATAGTTCATATTATTGCATAAGCAGAAAAAAATCATACATAGATACGTGATAATAATTGCTTTAATAATAAGCGTTCGAAACGCATTATTCAGAATGAACTATTTATAAAAAAGCTTATAAATTGAATGTGTTTCTAAGCCTTGCAAATGTTAACATTCAATGGATTTTAAACAATTTGAGCTCAAGAGGATACTAAAGGGAACTGCTTTCTGTGTGCACAAATAAAGTTTATAAATCAGATGTGTGTCAGTAAATGCAGGGTGCGATTTGTGAAAAAAAAATATTTTCATAATTTATGCTCTGGCATGAGAGTCGGACGCTCTAACAAGAAGGCTAAATGCCGTGAGCTCTAATCTCTGTCGCTAGAGCACTTCTTGAGGTTGGGAAGTGAGGTTTACTTTTACTGCTCTCACTGACTAGTTGGTCTACATTACTTAAACTTAATAAAACAATTACAGAACCTGAAGTGTACATGCCAAAATGCATTCTTTCTTTATGCTTTGCACCAGACATGCAAAAAAAACTTGTTTATAATCATAATATTTAATATAAAAAATGCAATGCACAACGTGCTCTTAATATAACTAAATAGGCTATGCCTATCTAAGACAAGACGTCACACTCTAAAAAAAGTTTTTTTTTGGTGCTATGAAGCACCTATGAAGAACCATCCGGGGATGATATAGCACCACTATAGCACCAGATATGGTTCTATATAGTACAATATGGTTCTACACAGGTGCTACATGGTTCTCTATGGCAGTGGTTCTCAAACTGGGGTCCGGGGCCCCCAGGGGGGCCGCGAGATGGTGGCAGGGGCGCCCCAGTTTTATGACATTTTATAAAATACATTAATTTATCATGAATTCTGTGAAATTAAACCAAAAAAAAAAAAAAACAAGGCAGCACTACTTTGAATAATTTAATGTTTTGTTTAATTAAAATGTGAAGTTTTAGAACTGTTTTTGTCATAAATTTTCTTTGGGGGGGCCGCAAAGGAATGCACCGTACACATAGGGGGCCGCACGCTGAAAAAGTTTGAGAACCACTGCTCTATGGCACTTAAAATGGTTCCCCTATGATTACGAGTCAGTGAACTATTTTAGAGCTATTTAGCACTGTTTGGTTTTAAAGTGCAGACTAAGAAAATAGTCTGTTTGATGACTTTTGACCTCTTTTTTTGCTTTCCTATTCCTAACCTAACCCTAACCCATCCAGCAAGTTCCCCTCAATTAGCGATAGTAGTTTCTTTTTTCTCATTATCCATGGTTATATTTCTTGGATTTGTTTTTTGACGTTCCTGTAAAATACGATGATATGCTGTTTTTTGCGCTTGGCGACATTTGGAAAATCTGGCCAATTTTTTGGGTCTGGTCACAGCTGTGTACCCTGCTTTAGTCTATGGTCACAGCAGCCACAACTACTAGAGGAAGATCAATACCAGAGCCGGCCCTAGACCTTTGGAGGCCCCTTTGACCATTTTAAGTAAGGCCTAAAGAAAAGCAATGACTACCTTATAACTACTGTATTATATCTACTATGTTATTTTAAAAAAAATTGTCTATTAAATTTTGTTTTAATTATTCTATGTATACTGTATGTTAATTATCTTTTTTACGCTGCTGGTCCTGCTGAAAGGTAGGTTACACTCTTATGAGTGTGGGGCACCTGCAACAGCTGTAACAGATATCCTAAGTTGTTGTCGTTTGCCCCCCATGTTTCATTGTCTTCACCTGTTGTATGTATATAGATCATCAGTCTATATCTCAGCCACCAATCAACTGGCTCCTGATTACACCCTAGCTCACCCTCATGTCGTCAATGCAGCGTCGGATGAACTGGGGCATCAACATCTCCCAGCTCTCTTGGTGAAGGTCCGACTTCGCATTAGTTCTCTGACCCATTAGCTACACCTCGTGTCAAGACTCCTTCACCTCCATCGTGGCCTGCCCCCCTACCTTCTCCACCAGGCTTCCTCATCCCTCCTGCTCCGCCTTGATTGGTCATCGTCATGTCCTCCCCTCTGGACTACACTCCTTCGGCTACACCTCGCCACTCCGTCCTGCCGGCTCTGTTGGGCTCTTTCCTGCCTCTGTCTCCGCCTTGGTCTTCGGGCACTCTGGCTTCGCTGCGGGCTTCCGGATCCCCGCCTCAGTCACCAGTTCCATCTGCCCTGCCCTGGCCCTCCGTCACCCCGGCTTCCCCTGGGCTCTCTGTCTGCTTGGCTCCGCCCTAGTCACCTACTACATGGCTGTCATCACCGTCACTCTTCTCCAGGGTGTCAAGTCCCATATCTCCACCATGGCTTCTCCCTTCGGCAACTCCACCCTGGAGCTTCCTTTTGACTGATCTCTAACCATCCATCAGGCTTCTTCCTTCTTCGGGCTCCTCTCCCACCGTCGTCACCACCCCATTTCTATTGACTTTTTTCATTATTGTTGACTCCCCCCTCCCTCCACTTGGATGTTGTTTATGTTATGGCGTGGGACGCGCCTAGGGAGAGTATTGTAATAAATATTCTAAGTTGTATTTGTTTGCCCTCCATGTTTCATTGTCTTCACCTGTTGTATGTAATAACGTCTCGGTTACGTATGTAACCCTCGTTCCCTGAAGGAAGGGAATGGAGACGTCACGTCGTGACCGACGAATTGGCAACCGCTTCGCGGGTGACCTATCTACTTCGAGAAACTATGAAAATGCCAATGAACTTGGCATGCAGGTATTTGCATAATGCCGGCGCCGCCCCGCCAGGTGCGTATATAAGCCGCAGGTGCATAATACCAAATCAGCTATATTATTGCTGAGAAGCCGAGCAACAGTGCCCAGCCTGAAAACAGCAATGGAACAGTAAACTGTGGCTACGGGTTGTGACGTCTCCGTTTCCTTCCTTTAGGGAACGAGGGTTACATACGTAACCGAGACGTTCCCTTTTAGTCGGTCACTACGACGTCACGTCGTGACCGCGAATTGGGAATCCCTACCAAAACGCCACTGCAGCTGAACACTTCCAGTGCCTGCAAAAGCCCTCCGCCCTCCACATAAGGGGCGGAACCTAAGGCGAAATGCAGAAGGCCGGTCACCACCTGTTCCTTAACCCACGATAGTGAACCAGCGAACTGAGGAAGTGTCTAAACTGAGTGGAGCTAGAACACTGCGGAAGCCATCCCCTAAGAAGGTTAAACGGATGGCATAAAAATATGAGACAACTGACAGGTTGCTCAAAGAAGTCTCTGAACAATACATGGTATGCAGAGAGATGCAGAGCAGGCTCTGCTAAGGAAAACGTGGAGGATTAGAACCACGGACTATACAAACAAATGAACCCCACGTAGGGGACAAATGTGGGCGCCTAGCCTACACAGGTTTACAGAGAATACATCAGTGATAGGCTGACAGCGGATGCTCCGCAACATCGGCTATCATGGCGGTGGAGAAGAGCAAAAACTGTTTTTTTGACGTTTTTGCCTCAACGGCCTTCCATAATGGTGCAAATGTGCAGCACCAAAATAGAGGCTCCAAGCCGACACACGAGCCGACCCTCTGTGTTCTTAAGTAGTTAACAGAAAGAACCCGAGTGTATACCGGCTCGACACGAACACTATAGAATCTTGTGAACGTATTAGGTGTCGCCACGCCTGCAGCTCTACAAATATCTGTTAGCGAGGAACCGCGAGCCAGTGCCCAAGATGATGCCACACTGTGCGTAGAGTGAGCACGCAAATTAAATGGACAAGGCACGTCTTGCTTTTGATATGCAAGGGCTATAGTATCCACAATCCAATGGGACATCCTCTGCTTGGTGACCACTGTAACAAACAAAGAGCTGGTCTGAGGTCCTAAAGCTTTGCGTCCTGTCTATATACACACGTAGTGCATGAACAGGGCACAACAAAGCCATGGCTGGGTCTGTCTCCTCCAAAGGCAGCACTTGCAGGTTCACCACTTGATCTCTGAAAGGTATGGTGGGAACTTTGGGCACGAAGCTGGGCCGGGGTCTCAGTGTTACGCTGGATGCAGCTGGCCCGAACTGAAGGCACGAATCATCGACCGAAAATGCATGAATATCCCCTATCCTCTTAACAGAAGCCAAAGCAAGGAGAGTTAACGTCTTCAAAGTAAGAAATGTAACACTCACACTATGCAGAGGCTCAAATCGGGCTTCCTGGAGTGATTTCAGCACCAAGAACAGGTCCCAAGGAGGAATAGAGGGAGGACGCGAAGGATTCAGCCTTCGAGCACCTCTGAGAAATCTAATGACCAGGTCGTGCTGACTCACTGTCCTACCGTTTACGGGTGAATGGTGAGCTGATATCGCAGCGATATCAACCTTAATAGTGGGTGGTGACAGCCTATTCTCCAAACGATGTTGGAGATACAAAAGCACAACACTAATCGGGCATTCTCGGGGGTTCTCATGTTGGAAAAAACACAAGTTGACAAACAGGTTCCATTTAAGCGCGTAAGCTGTAAGATGGCGCTCGCGCAGCAGCAATAGTGTTAGATACCTCTTGCTGTAAATCACTCAAATCCTCCATGCTCCGTCCAGAGACCGCACATGGAGGTTCCACAGTTAGGGGCGCGGGTGCCATAATGTGCCCTCTTGTTGAGAAAGAAGGTCCTCCTCAGGGGAATCTTCCAAGGAGGGGCTGTCGCGAGGAGAGAGAGTTCTGGAAACCAACTCCTGGTTCTCCAATAAGGTGCCACCAACAGCACGCTCTCCCCGTCCTCCCGGATCTTGCATAGGGTTTGCGCAATGAGGCTCACCGGAGGGAACGCGTATTTGCGCATGTTTCGCGGCCAGCTGTGTGCCAATGCATCCACGCCGAGCGAGCCGTCAGCTAGTGAATAGAAAAGGCGACAAAGAGTCGTCTCTGGGGAAGCAAACAGATCTATCTGCGCTTTGCCGAAACGTCTCCAAATCTGCTGAACCGCTATGGGGTGGAGCCGCCATTCGCCGGGACGCTCAGCCCGAGAGAGCTTATCCGCCTCTACATTGAGCGTGCCCCGGAATGTAAATGGCACGAAGAGACCTCAAATTCTTCTGGCTCCAAGTGAGGAGGTGACGGGCGAGATGCGACAGGTGACGCGAGCGTAAACCGCCTTGACGTTTGATGTACGCCACGGTCGCAGTGTTGTATGTGCGAACTAATACATCTTTGCCCCGTAACTCGTTGCTGAAACGGACGAGCGCAAGATATACAGCCCACATTTCTCGCCAATTTATGTGCCAATGCAGCTGGGGTGCCGTCCAGACCCCCGAAGCTGCAAGCCCATCGTACGTGGCCCCCCACCCCGTGTCCGAAGCATCTGTGCACACTATCGCATGCCTGGAGACCTGTCTCAGAGGCACACCGGCTCGGAGAAACGCATGGTCTGACCACGGAGTGAAAGTGCGACGACACGCAGGTGTAATAATAACATAGTGAATGCCGCGCAACCACGCTTTCCTCGGGACTCGATCGTGAAGCCAATGCTGAAGTGGTCGCATATGAAGCAGCCCTAGCGGTGTCACAGCCGAAGCTGCTGCTATATGCCCCAGAAGCTTCTGAAATAGTTTCAGCGGGACCACGCTCTTGCTCTTGAATGTATTCAGACAAGTCAGAATCGACTGTACACACGCTTCTGTTAGACGAGCTGTCAAATCGACCGAGTCCAGTTCCATCCCGAGAACAGAGATTCTCTGCACGGGGCAAAGCTTGCTCTTTTCCCAGTTGACCCGAAGACCCAAACGAGCGAGGTGTTTTAAAGTTAAATCTCTGTGATCGCACAGCGTCTGACGTGATTGAGCTATTATAAGTCAATCGTCTAGATACGCGAGAATGCGCACACTTGCTCTCTCAGGGGTTTTATAAATCCCTCCACTACTTTGGTGAATACATGGGGTAAGAGAGAGAGCCTGAATGGGAGGACTTTAAACTGGTATGCTCACCCCTCGAACGCAAAGCGGAGAAACGGCCTGTGCCGGGGGAGAATCGATACATGAAAGTACGCGTCCTTCAGGTCGATGGATGCAAACCAATCGTTTGGACGAATGCATGGAAATATGCGCTTGGGCGTCAGCATCTTGAACGACATTCTGTGAAGTGCACGGTTCAACGAACGCAGGTCCAGGATCGGTCGCAAGCCGCCACTTTTCTTGGGTACAATAAAGTAAGGGCTGTAAAACCCCGACCTCATCTCAGCTGGAGGGACCGGCTTGATCGCGTCCTTCGCCAATAGGACAGCGATCTCCGCACGGAGGACGTGCGCATCGGCAGCTCTCATTGCAGTAAAATGAACGCGGGAGAATTTTGGGGGACGCCGGGCAAATTGGATCGCATAGCCGAGACGAATCGTGCGTAAAAGCCAACGCGACGGGCTGGGAAGCTGTTCCCATGCCCCCAGATACCGTGCGAGAGGGACTAAAGGCACGATCAGTGTACCCGCGGCGGGCGCAATGGAGGTGATCGCCAGTGTGTGCGTAATGGCCGCACCGACAGCAGTGTTGTGTATGGTAACACTCACCTGAGTCCGCTGCTGGGTGGGTGAGTAAGGGAGGCTCTGCTGAAGACACCTCACGCCACTCGATGCACCCTCTGGCGAAGGAGGAGGAAGACGATGGGTTATGAGCCCGTAATTGTCTCCTACCGCTTGAGAAGTTGGAGAGCGCGGTGGGGTTATGAGCCCGTGTGTTGCTCTCGTACTCCTCTGATGAGTCGGAGAACAAGGGGGGGTTATGAGCCCGCTCGTGCCTCCGGCACTCATCTGAAGACCTAGAGATGAAAGTGGAATTCGCTCTTTCTGTGTCTGTGTGGGTGCCAACTGAAAAGTCAGCGGGACATGAAAAATTAAACACAGGATTCCCCAACCGGCCCTCCTCCGGTGGGGGGAGTGGTGCCTTCACCATCTCCCGAAGAGCGATCCCCTCCATCTCTAGGTCGCCCGTCTCAGGGCCACTTCGACCTTCTTTTTCCACCCTTCAGAGCGGGCTGAGCGGGCGGGGCGAGCTGCTGACGACCGGTTCCTCGCTTCTTAGAAGAGCCCCGGGGAGGAACGGAGGCGGCCGCCGCAGGACGCCCTCGGCGAGGAGCAGGCTGCCCTCGGCGAGGAGCAGGCTGAGGCGCCGATGTGGACGGGGCAGGCGCAGGACGCTTCCGACGTGGCATGATCTGAGCGATGGCCTCAGTCTGCTTCTTGGCCGCAGAGAATTGCTGCGCAAACTCCTCGACCGTCTCGCCAAACAGGCCGGTCTGGGAAACTGGAGCATTCAGGAGCCGTGTCTTATCAGCATCCTTCATGTCCGCCAGACACAGCCAGAGATGGCATTCCTGGACTACCAGGGTAGACCTGGTACTCCGCCGAGTCGTGACCTCCTACGTGCAGGTCTCTCAGAGCCTTAGCCTGGTGAACCTGCAGCAATGCCATGGCATGCAGGGCTGAAGCTGCCTTCCCACAAGCTTTGTAAGCAGCACCGGACAGCGCCGAAGACTGCTTACAAGCCCGTGAGGGGAAAGTAGGCTGGTCCCGCCAGGAGGAAGCGACACCGGCCGGACACAACTGCATCTCGACCGGCCGCTCCACTGACGGGATACCACCCCCTGGCATCTCCACCCTTGAGAGAGGTGAGAGGTGAAGGCTGAAACGGCCGGTTCCGGGCGGAAAACTGGGTTTTCCACAAACGCGTCAGCTCTTCATGCACCTCGGGGAAGAAGGGCACCGGGGGCGAGGACTGAGAAGCCCTGGCACCCCCGAAGTACCAATCACCAATCAGCTGCTGGACGAACCTGCAGACCGATCCAGCACCGTTATACGGAGATCATCCTTCGCAAGCCTGGTGGCTGCGCTCTTAGCAGCACCAGGCTCGGAAGGCGGGGGCCGTTGCCGGAGGAACGACACCCGCCTCCGCAAATCCACCATAGTCATGCCCTCGCAGACGGAGCATGAACTATCACGCAACGCTGCCTCTGCGTGCTGGAGCCCCAGACACGAAAGACAACGCTCGTGGCCATCCCGGGGGCGATGAACACACCGCATCCAGAAACGGAGCACGGACGGAAATCCAACTTTAAAAAGACGACCCCGACCGTGACACGAACGAGTGTCTGTCTTTAAAAAGACACAAAGCTCAGACGTGCTGCTCTTTTAGGGAAATCACTCTTTGTGCAAGCTGGTGAAACACACAGGGAGAGGCAACGCACTCACTCGAACTCAAGTCCTAAATTAAAGAGACAGAGAGAGAGAGAGAAAGGGTGGAGAAAACACTGCAAACCTCCGCTGAGGTGTCTTTGCCCAACCAACTTCAGCAAGCTGAGATTTTTCTTTTCCTCCAAAAGAACAGGGATCTACGAAGATCAGTTTTAACAGCTTCTCGTGAGCAGATGTCTGCCGGCTTCGAAGCAATAAAAGCTGATTTGGTATTATGCACCTGCGGCTTATATACGCACCTGGCGGGGCGGCGCAGGCATTATGCAAATACCTGCATGCCAAGTTCATTGGCGTTTTCATAGTTTCTCAAAGTAGATAGGTCACCCGCGAAGCGGTTCCCAATTCGTCGGTCACGACGTGACGTCGTAGTGACCGACTGAAAGGGAACCATCATCATTAGTATCTCCACCAGTGTTCACCTGTGTATTTAAAACCCTGCTTTAGTTCAGTCCTTGTTCGGTTCCCGTTAAAGTTATCTTGTGTTTGCTGTGTACTCATTTCCTTCATTTAAGATTCGTGTTTATTTGTATCCTCTTGTCATCCTCTTCATTGTGTTCAGAGGAAAACCTGATAGTAGCGATGAGAGATAGATAGAATAAAGGTCTTATGGTGCATTCACACCAGCCGCGGTAGAGGCGGCAAAAACGCGCTGTTTGCACATAGTTGGACACTTGAACATTTGAGTTTACTCGCTTCATTCTGAAATTCTAGTTATTCGAGACATTCACGCGGAAATTCGCATTATTCTTATAATAATAATGTATTTTTGATTATACAAATCAATTACAACCTAACTATAGTAATTGTATTTACTAGCTGCTGACCTGACATCAGCATAGGGAATCTATATGGCTAATTTATAAGACATGTGGCTAATGTGTCGTACCTTGCTAATTTGTTAATTTTATGTCTTTTTATGCCTACAGTAGAATTAGTCAAAAAGGTTGTATGATTTTTATATAAGTTCGATCAACTGGCCATGATGACATGTGCAACAAATGCATATAGGGTGTTCCAAATATAGATTTGCATCATTAAGTTCGGATGCTCTTTTTAAAATATTTTGGGTGGGTCAACCACTGGCACAGCTTCAAAGATTAAACTTATCAAATCCTAACAGAGGTTCATCATGTCACTGAAACACACCAATGGCTGTGCTGTTATCAGTATTAAACATCGTTAGTTGTGTCCGAAATCATAGTGGACATTATCGGGAGCCCTTATTCAATACCATGATACTGTACAGGGCCGACCCGTCACATAAGTAACATAGGCAAAAAAAGAGAGAGGTTTTATTTTGGTGAGAAGTATGGCCTTACCTAAACAGTGTGTGCAGCTGTATCCATAAAGTGAGCAAAGTCCAATATAGTTACAATAATATTAATGTGACATCAACAAAATAAACTTATTTGACAATGTGTCATATATAATTAAAAACTGTTAGTGTTATAACTTTGATAAAATTTATCTTACTCTTATGGTTGCCCGCATAGCATTCACTGTTTAAATAACTTTTATAAATTTGAAATTACAATCAATTTTTAACTTTCTTGACCTGTAAGGATTTGCTAAACATTGAACAAAAAGTGGAAATAACTTTTTTTTGTTCAAGTATACTTTTAATGTAATTTTTAAAAACTATTAAATTTTGTTTAATAAATGTGAGTATAACAGTACAAAATGTGCAATATGCAATGGAGCTTATAATCATTGATGTCACACAAGGATTATTTCCACAGTATTATTTTCAGTCATGTGTTTAATATATTATAAGACAGTGGCCATGCTGTCACTTGAATTGGGAAAAGACAGCCAGAAGGGTCTTATCTTGTTATCAGGTTTTTAACATAATAAATCTAGGCATATGTAACAAGCACTAGAAAAGTGATTATCATAATGTACTAGGCCAAATGAAGTGCATTGTTGTTATAATAATTGTATAGTTTTGACAGTATATCACAAAGTTTATATACACTTCTTGCATTTCAATGCATATCACTTATTGTCATATTTTTTCATGGGGAAAACTCTTATGCGCACTGCCTTAACTTTTAATCCATAGATTAGAGGATTAGCAACAGGAGGAACTATAATCAGTTCTAAAGCCAAAAAATGCCGTAAACTCTCTGGAATATCATTAGCACCGTATCTGCTATACATGACATCAAAAAGAAAAGCAAAGGTGAAATTGATCAGTGATATTATATGTGGTAAACAGGTTTGCCAGAATTTTCTTCTATTTTCTAAAGATGCTTTACATGCAGCAATGAGTTTAACATAGGACAGTACAACAATAAATGAACAGCTTACAAACATAACACCAATAATGTAGCCATAAACATTATTAACAAAAGATGATATACAAGATAGTTTAACAACTGACCAGTTATCACAATATAATTTGTCAATGTGATATTTACAAAAAGTCCTTAAATTCGCTAACAGGGCTGCTGGAATTCCACAGCAGTTTGGTACAATCCAGGAAAACAGAATTAATTTCACACAGGTGCTTTTAGTTAATTTTGAATGATAGTCTAAAGGTCTGCATATGGCTACATATCTATCATATGACATGACTGTTAATATTGTGAACTCAGAGAGTAAAGAGCTGTAGATCACAAAGGTTTGCAGAGCACACATGTGAGAGGAGATCACATATGAATCCAATATTAAATCAGACAACATTTTAGGGTAAAATCCTGAGGCTCCATAAACCCCATTTATACACAGATGAGCCAAGAATATGTACATTGGTTCATGAAGTGAATTCTCCGTTATAATGACAAAAACAAGTCGAAAATTAATTGACAATATAAGCAAATAGAGGAAAAGAAAGCAAGTAAAATATATGTGCCTAAATGAGTTTGAATCTTTGGGCACCATAAGAGTGAACATCAGAGGATAAGACTTGTTCTCCATCAAGGTAGCAGTGGTGACTCAATCAGATAAAATAATAATATCCTGCAATATAAACTGCACCAAAGACAACACTAATGAAAATTGGTTAAAATAGTGAAATGCATTGTTATGCAATCTGTTCCTTTGGTGTCAGACAGTCAAGGTCAGAGCAGGAAAACAAGAAAGAAGACCAGACACACAAATCCAGATGTGGATGTGTGAGCAACCAGAAAGCTTGCTTTTATTTGCTTCATATTTTCCATTGGGACATCAGGAGCATTATAAAATATCTTGGGATTAATTACTGTAACACCTAATTCCGAACCTTTGTAACTTCTATTTTTTATTCTGTTGAACATAAAACAAGATATTTTGATAAATGATTATAGACGGTTTCAGCAGTAACAACATAAACAAGCGGCTGTCGCGGTACGCACGTAACTTCCGGTAAACTCCGCCAACAAAGTTCTTTAAACGTAGTTTATTTATATAACAAGCAAAACAACAACACATAGATTACCTATAGGAAAACAAAACATTTTTTATTTTCGACGAGGCTTTTGTTCAAGAGATCAGTTTAGCAACTAGTCAGACCATTAAAAAACCGAAACCGGAAGTAAGGTTCGGATCCAGACGTGTATCACATGCATCCGATGAAACCGTCTATAAGTGCACAGTTGACGGTACCCATTGACCGTCAACTGTGTGCTTACTATTATTTACCAAATATCTTCTTTTGCCTTTGGGGTAAATTATTCCTTTAATATCTGCCAAGAGACACTCTAATGACTATAAGTAACTTTGAAACTACACATCAGCTTATTCTAGTAACTCTAACCCCTACCATATGTGCTTGAATATAAAAGTGAATCAGCGATGCCATAGAATAACCGGTAACGCTGTTCAATAAGATTGTATTAGTAAACATTAGTAAGTGGAACTAACATGAACAAACAAAATCGTTTTTCAGCATTTATTAATTATTGTTAATGTGAGTTAATGTCAATACAGTTATTCATGTTAGTTCTTGGTGCATTAACTAATTCAACCAAAAATGAAAATTCTGTTTTCATTTACTCTTACCTCTGGGCGGGTAAGACAGCCAATCTTACTAGCAACTTTGGCAGGTTGAATATCATTTTTTTGTAGTTTTCTTGAAATGCGAAATGATAAACAATGCGTTATGCGACACTGGGAAACTACAACTCCCATGAGCACTCCCTGCACCCAGCGCAAAGTACAGTAGGGGTTATATTTAACATAGAGAGCTCAAGCGCTGATGGATTGCGAATGCACGGGACGCAGTCTGAGCGCATACACACACACTTCGGGAAAGATAAAACAATCGCATTGAAGTGATTGAAGAGATTTAAAGTGTGAGCTTTAGTTTTGTCCAAAGTCAAGGGAAACCCACGAGCTTAGAGGTGCGCATATCATATATAGACTACTTTGGGCAACAATAATGCCCTCTTGACATTTGTCAGTAAAAGTCTTAAATCATTTTTAGACGCGTTACTGTAATTCCACTACTTTTATCAGTAACGAGTATGTGACGAAGTATTTTTTTAAATCAAGTAACGCAATTAAAACGACAAAAAAAGATGCACTGTTTAAGTGAATGGGAAGGACTGGCGTATCATATGCACGCCAAAGTGGAATTTGACATATGTATTGCACGATTTTTACACTTCGTGCTATTTATACGCAACTCCGTGAGACTGGGCTGTATACAAGCTAATAAGTAGTCTTAACTCTTTCGCCGCCATTGACGAGATATCTCATCAATCAAGAGAAAACGCTTCCCTGCCAATGACGAGTATTTCCGGCTTTCCGCAATACCGCTATTATCCACAAGGTGGCCGCAACTTTTAAAACCCGGAAGTATTGGCCTATGGCAAGCGGCTGCATGTCCGTGTCTCTTTTAAAGATCGCTCTGAATGGAATCTCTATGAAAAGTCCGTCACAAAAATGGTATTATCTCTCTGCTTTTTGCTCAAAATGTGGTGTTTTTGCAGAAACCTACCCATATTCAAAAGCTGCTCATATTCAAAAGAACTACTGAAGGTAGGATGAAACGTTTTTTTTTGTTTGAAAGCAGAGGGCCTGTTCTTTCATTTGGTATATTGTATGTTTATATATGAAGAGTTTGGTTCCAAAACGCGATAAACGCCATTTTTAAAAAAAAATAAGTTACTGCCAAAATAAGTATTATATCAGGTCAGTAGTTAAAAGTAAATTCTTAATTTTACGCAAAATCCAATATCCGCCGTGTTATTCTGTCATCTTTTCTCCCTTTTTTCCCAAAATGCAATAAACGCCACTGCTCCTTTTTTACAGAACGCAATAAATCCATTTCTGATATTACAGCCCACCAGTCACACAATGTAAACAAACAATGGCGGACGCGCTGAGTACACGGAGTCCTAGTTTTCCTCATCTACTTTGTACTTCATGATCAACAAACAAAACAAAATAATACTTTAATTGCATCGCTAAACCTGTGATGGTTTTCTGTGATGGGAAAGAAACTTAAGCGATCAACATCTAATAATTTCCCTGAGAGGCACTCGGGAGACGGGTGCTCCCGACAGCATCAAGCTTCTCATGCTAACACATTGACCCCAGAGGATCTTATGAAAAACTTTCCATAATTTTACTCAAAGTCAACGAAAATCGAGCAGGACCAAAAACATTTTACAGCTGATCTCTGTGAAAGACGTTAAGCGACGACGTAACCGCAATGACAGGGTTCTTAATATGACAAAGTAAGTGTTTTGATTAATGACATTAATGTTTATATTTTTAATTAGTGTGTACAACTAGTCAACTAAATGAATATAACATGGCAAAGATGAATGCACATTTATATAGGCTATTGATTCAATAGATTTATAGCATTTTGAATAAAAACTTGTCATGGATTTATTGCATTTTGTGGAAAAAAGAATCCGTTTTTATAATAAATCTTAGAAAATCAAGTTATGGATTTGAATTTTTTATGTTTTTATAACCTAAAGATGCTATGTGAAAGTTTGTAACAGAAAATAGTTGTTTTCATCTTGTCACTTTCTTGGTATAGAAAACACGTTTTTACAAAAATTTGTCAAAATGGATTTATTGCGTTTTGGAACCAAACTCTTCATATTTAAATAAGAACATTTTCTGGAAGGCATTAAACGTTTGTGAAAATCATGAAAAACGCTGGTGCTGGCTGGCATCTTTAAAAAAAACGCTGTCGGCGAAAGAGTTAATCAATCTGCATCTAATCTAGCTAAATCAAGTAAAATTACTCAAATTAAAGTCATGCCAAAGTCACGTTTAATCATATAAAATGTATTTTACCAACAACACAATTGTGGCGAAAAATGCTAAGTGGCTAGTAACTTTGAAAAACAACTAGCCACTTTGGCTGGTGCAGAAAAAGTTAATGTCAAGCCATGATTATATTAATAAAAAAAATCTGTCTTGGTGAAATACCAGCTCAGTCACACGAAATTACGTACCTATAGTCACATAATTTTTTTATTCTTTTTTGTGATACTGTAACGAATTTCCGCGTTTTTTTGCAATCGCATTATGAATTTCTGTTTATGTGTCATTGTCACGTATTGGTTACTCAACTGTTTTGTCCTATTTTCGCTTCGGTTTAGGGTTAGATTTACATAAAATGACATCCTTACCCTAACTCTAACCCTAACGCCAGGCGACAATGTTTTAAAATTTAGAAAATATAAAAAAATAAACCAGAAAAAAATTGTATATAAACCAATACTTAAAGTGACATCCTAATGCTAACCCTAAACCGAAGCGAAAATGGTTTGAAAATAGGAAAAAGAAGTTGAGTAACCAACACGTGACAATGACACATAAATTCGACAGTATCACGAAAAAGAATCCAAAAATTACATGACTATAGGTATATAATTTTGTGAGACCGGGTAGCAGCAAATACTGTTTGCATATATAACAAGCTGACAACTGCTTATATAAATGCAGTGCTTAAATTATTGATTTAACTACCATAACCTCACTATTAACTACCAGATCTCACTATTAGATCTTTCTGTCATGGAAATGGCATTGTCTGTAATTCCAAAATAATGTTTTATCTATTTTGCTATCATTTATTTATCCTTTTTGAAATAAAACACAATGATTGTAAAGTTTTGACACCATATGGGAATAAATCCCAAGATATTTTATAACACTCCTCATGTCCCAGGTGAAAATAAAAAGCATATAAAACCAAGCCTTCTGACTCTCCACACACTCAGCTCTGGATTTGTGGGTCTGATCTTCTTTCTTATTCTCCTGCTCTGACTCAATGGACAAAACACTTAACAAATAGATTGCATAACAATGCATTTAACTGTTTTAGTAAATGTTTTTAATGTTGTCTTCAGTGTGGTTCGCATTGCAGGATATTATTGTTTAATGTGAGTCACCACTGCTACCTTGATGGATAACAAGTCTTATCCTTTGATGCTGACGCTCATGGTGCCCAAAGAATCAAACTCATTTAAACACATATATTTTACTTGTTTTCTTTTCCTTTATTTGTTCATACTGGCAATTAATTTTCGACTTGTTTCTGTCATAATCATGGTAAAATCTTTTCATGAACCAATGTACATTTTCTTGGCTCATCTGTGTATAAATGGGGTTTATGGAGCTTCAGGATTTTACCCTAAAATGTTGTCTGATTTAATATTGAATTCATATGTGATCTCTTCTTACATGTGTGCTCTGCAAACCTTTGTTATCTACAGCTCTTTACTTTGTGAGTTCACAATACTAACAGTCATGTCATATGATAGATATGTAGCCATATGCAGACCTTTAGATTATCATATAAAATTAACTAAAAGCACCTGTGTGAAATTAATTTTCTGTTCTTGGATTGTGCCGAACTGTTGTGTGATTCTAGCAGTAATTTTAGCAAACTTTAGAACATTTTGTAAATATCACATTGACAAATTGTATTGTGATAACTGGTCAGTTGTAAAACTATCTTGTATATCATCTTTTGTTAATAATGTTTATGGCTACGTAGTTGCTGTTATATTTTTAGGCTGTGCTTTTATTGTTGTACTATCCTATGTTAAACTCATTGCAGCATGTAAATCATCTTTAGAAAATAGAAGAAAATTCTGGCAAACCTGTTTACCACATATAATATCACTGATCAATTTCACCTTTGCTGTTCTTTTTGATATCATGTATAGTAGATACGGTGCTAATGATATTCCAGAGAGTTTACGTCATTTTTTGGCTTTAGAACTGGTTATAGTTCCTCCTGTTGTTAATCCTCTTATCTATGGGTTAAAAATTAAGGCGGTGCGCAAAAGGGTTTTACCCTCATGTACTGCAAAAAAAGTCCATGTTTAAGAATCTCAGAATATCTGTAAAATTAAACTATATATATATACTGAAACAAACATACAAGATGTTGCAATGGTTTGCAAGTGTATGTATGGGGTGTAACACTGTATGTGTTCGTCTGTCATTGCACTTTATGTGGCAATATAATACAATTCAAAAAAAGCAAAGTGAAGCCTTTTCTGTTGCCTTCAATGCAAAAGCAATGACGATAGAGATTCGAACAACAGATTAAAATATAGGGGTGAGTGGGGCACAAACTAACATATGTAATTTGTAACACTATTTTACATAGTCACACAGGGCCGAGTAATCTGTACATTTGGCCGTTTTCTCTTATTGTCTGAAAATGAACCCCTGCAAATTTGTAAAAAGTTTTTGTTGTGTTTTTGTCAAGATATTGGACAAAGAGTGTTTTGGAGGGAGGCATGAAAATAAATTTCTTCAAACCATATTATCTGAATCACTGTTACGTGTTACCTTAAACATAACACCATTTGGAAATATGTGAACCTGTCAGTGAAAACCCAGTTAAGGTCATTTTTGTGATTGACTGTTTTCTACATACAGTAAAATCATTATTTACAATGTAATCTTCATTAGCTGATTAAGATCATGTCATGGAAATTAAAGGTAAATCAATGAGTGAAGTCAAACGTTGATGCTCCAAATCTCATAAGATTATGAGACTTTAGGTGCACTTACAGATCGATTATATCTGGTTATTATGGTAATATATACATACTTTCATTAAATTAATTTTTAAACTGCACTGTGCAGTTTCCAGACAATTACAATTGATTTAAAGGTAATAAAATGGTAATAACTGTAGTAAAATGTACTTACTAAAATGATAAATGTTCAGGATTCAGTTTTTGTGAAGTAATATTTTTGCAACTACACCAGCCTGGTGGTGTTATGAAGGAGTAAAATTTTGGTAATGACATGGTTAATGTTATGGTATAATAACACAGGGATGAAAGAGAATAACCAACACTGTAAAAAAATTCCGTATAAATTTTAATGTTATTGCAGCTGGGTTGCCGGTAATTTACCATAGATTTACATTCATGTTATTTACTGGCAAGAGTTTGTTCAAAGTTAAATAAATTTTAAATATTACAGAATAAAACTATACAATAACAGCCTCATGCAAAGCATTCTGGAAACCAGATATCATCATCAACCTTTTTCAGTTTTTTGCTTCAGATTTTGTTCCCCAGAATGTTTTGCTTGATGCTGTTTTTTTTAGTTTTACTCTATAAAGGCAAAGACTTGTAAATGTTTAATGTTCATTCAACTTTGAACAAAATGTTGCCAGTAAAAATCATAAATTTAAATCTACGGTAAGTTACCGGCAACCCAGCTGCAATTTCTACAGAATTTTTTTACAGTGAAGTTATTGTAGTAGTGAAACAAAAGACTAGATGTTATCAGGGCTGTAAAATACAGTATTGCCAGTTCCTACTTAATTTCTCAGCTGTGTTGATATTAGGGATGCTCCGATCAATCGACCGATGATGATTCTCAATGAATTACCGTGAAATGCTGCTACATCCAAAATCCAGAGGGCGCGCTTCTGCAGAAACTCAATATGTGCTGCAGATGAAGAACCATACACATGCAGCTATGACACGCAGCCCCAGGAAATGGCTTAAGGAGGATATATTTATATTGCTGTTCTTCAAACCTTTTCAGGTATTTTCATGGTAATAAAGAATATAATGATTACGTTTGACAAGTGTTGCTTTTTCAAATGCATTTTTAAACGAGCCAACTAACAGTGATTTTAGATCAATAAGGATTTACTGATCAAAAACCGTAGTACATGAAATAGCTGTGAATAATATTGGCTGTGCGAATCAGAATAGTTTTCAGCCACGTATTATTATTGTATATTGTATATTGTAATACTCAGTGTTGTTTCTTTGTAATTACCTTGAAATAAATTAGGTAGTTTTAAGAAAACTACATAGTATCAGTACTATAAAATGCAGAATCACCTATTACCACTTAATTACCATCTGCTATGTGAAATAGGCTACCATATGCTGAAATTGTTCAGTTCAACAGACAAATACCTGGAATGCAAACTTTTATTAACTTCCTTTGATATTTTCACATATTTTTATGAAATTATCTGTGGCTACATTATTTACAAAATAACTTTGCAAATACATTTCAGCACTTTTTCTTTTTGGTGCCATTAAGTTCAAGTTGAGCTTTATTGTCATTCCGCTACATGTGTGAATGTTGTGTCTTGCAGGACCACGACGCAACATAAATAAATATAAATGTAAACATATAAAACTGGACGTTCAAACAATTTTTAAACCTATACCTAGCTTAGTGAATTAGCAGTAATCTAACTACAGATATACTATTGACTGTACATACACATAAGAAAGACTATACAAGTCCTTTTTTACATTATTAGCAGCATTATTTATTTTATTTTATTTATTTATTTATTTTTAATTAAGTGCAAAACATACAACAGATAGTTAAGTAGTAAACAACAAAAACAAAACAGACAACAAAAACAACAATTGTGACAATGATTTGTTCTGCTCAATGATATAACTGATAATAATACAGATGATAATATTGTTATGAAGCAATGATAATAAGCAAAATAATAATAATAAGACAAAATAATAATAATTATAAATTAAACAGATAATAATACATATTTGGGTAGTAATAATTCAACCCAGTATCACGAAATTGCGTGACTATTTCACGCATGGACCAGCGTGAAAATGTCACGCTTTTCCGCGTTTGAGCGTGAGCATGTCACGCTTTTCTGTTTGTATCATTGTCACGTATTGGTTACTCAACTTTTTTGTCCTAATTTCTTGCCATTGTCGCTTCGGTTTAGGGTTAGATTTACATAAAATGACATCCTTACCTAAACAAACTCTACGCCCCAACGTCAGGTGACAATTGGGTAAAGTTTAGAAAATATAAAAGAATAAGTCTTGTATCTTTTTTTTTATAAACCAATACTTAAAGTGACAAATACTTAAAGTGACATATAACACAAGCACCAAATCTAACCCTAAACCGAAGCGACAATGGTTTGAAAATAGGACAAAAAAGTTGAGTAACCAATACGTGACAGTGACACAAACAGAAAAGCGTGACATGCGCACGCTCAAACGCGGCAAAACGTGACATTTTCACGCTGGTCCATGCGTGAAATAGTCACGCAATTTCGTGATATAGGGTTGAATAATTATAAGAATAATAATAAGAATAATTATTATTATAATATTGTGTATATTATGCAATAATAGTATTTACAATAATAATGGTAATACCAATGATAATTCTAGGGATTGTTATGGTTTTAGGATTGTTGTTTTTTTTACTATACAAGTACTTTACATGATAACAACTGTGCATATTGTGCAAAAGATGTAAATATTTGAGGAGCAAAATAGTGCAAATGATTTATAGTGCATTAACAGGTAAACATTTGTTCAGTTCGTAATACGTCCTTGTGACATGGAGTTTTAATAATAAAGTGTCTGGTGCATATTGAAGGGAGAGAGTGTGTTAATACAGGTGGTTTGTACAGCCTACTCACCTGTGTGTAGCACACTCAGAATTGCACAGAGGTTTGAGTTATTTAACATTTTAAATTAGGCTTTTCACACTGTGCTTAACCCTGGGTTATCTTCCCTCTAAACCCTGCGTTTAACCCTGGGTTAAGGCTCGTTTCACACTTGTAATTTAGAAGCAGGGTTATCCCTGAAATTAACCAAGGGTTAATTGGAGTAAAAATGACATTCCAGTTTACTTTAAACAGCCAAGAGAGATTAACTTTGCTACCTGTTCCATCACTAATGCGAAAGTGTAAGACAAGCAGTCGTTTAAAGTGGCAGCACGCTATTTTAATTCAATCAGTTTGACATCACTTTTTATCCAATCATGACTGTTGACACTGCAAATGAAAATGTTAACCCAGGGTTTAGAAATGCACAGTGTGAAACCTCAGCTTATGAATACCCAGGGTTCTCCTAACCCCTGGTTAAGTATGAACAGTGTGAAACGTGAAACAGATAACACAGGATTCCTTTAGAATAACCCATGGGTTAACAATTTCAGCTAATGCCGCTATATAGCTCCCAAAGCATATGAATCTCAACAATGATAACGTTAAAAATTTTATGTCGCAATGGTGGGTATGTCAGCACAGGACACAACTCACCCATGACACCAAGCATGCATTGAAGCATACATAATTGTATCCCCATTGTGGAGATTCATAATGCTGATTCTTGATGCCTATGTGTGTTTGACTGTGATGCACTGCACACAATGGGGGGCCGCACACCAAAAAAGTTTGAGAACCACTGGTCTACATAACCAAAAACATGGGCCAGTTTAACATATATTTGGTATTATTGTAGGCCTACACATTGCCTAAAACTGAAAACTGTATGTCAAAAACTTGTTTGTTATTTGAAACTGTTTAGCAGGAATTACACTGTCCTGAGAGGAGAGCAACGAGATGGTCAAAATAATCTCTTAGATCCAGAGGTCATTATCTAATTGTTCCCCCTGTGTAATAATGTGTTTGTTATTGGTCCCAGCTGACTGGTCCCAGAACAGGCTACTGTGATGACCATTGAGCCACTATTTTAACTCTTCTTGTTTTAATTTTTTACGATATTTTGTAAGCAGTTTACATTCTATTGATATTTAGGCATTTAACAGATGCTTTGATTCAAAACAATAAAGTGATTTGTCTTAGGAAAGCAGTATAGTTCTATCTTTTTTCAAAAAAGAAAGGCTTATTTTTCATGTGATTAAGGCGTAATTTACAGAAGGTGTCATAAGGGTTGTTTCCTTAAAACACAACAAAAGAATGAAGTGTGAAGGTTTTTGGAAATATAAGCCATTATTGCTTGTTTTAGAGAATTTAGACGTTGAGGTTAAGAGCAGATGTCTTTTATTGTCAATAAGTTTAATAAGGCATCGTTTACAAGGCAAGATCGTTTTGCAAATCTTTGTGATTTATAGATTTTACATCTTAAAGAGAGGCGTACAATCATTTTCTTTGTGTACGTTCGTTCAATAAATCACTCTAAAAATGCTGTTTTTTTTCAACTCAACAAAAAGTGTTGAGTCAAAAAGGGACGAATACAGCCAGTTGAGTTGTAATTTAACCTTTGCTGGGTTGTTTTAACCCAAAAAGCTGGGTGATTTAACCCATTGGGTCAAATATAAACATTTTCTGAGTTAATTTAACCCATCAACCTTTTTGACCCAACGCTGGGTTGAAAATAACCGATCGTAGAATCAAATTTAGGATGGTTTCTATGCAGCATTTTAAAAATGTCTTTGAACAATTTAATTCCTCAAATCAAATTGGAATCAAAAAAAGGAATCAGATTTGTGTCATACCGTTAGATACTATAGGGCCTATTAGACTGTAAATGCTTTTTTTCTATAATAACTATCATGTTACCATTATATTCTCAGTATTACATTAACATTAACAAATTTGCTATTCATTTGTACTTGCTTTTAGAAGCAAGACATTGCTTTGGGGTTTAATGATTAAGATTGTTCTAATACTTAAATCACTTATGATGTGAACAAAAAAAACTGTGAAAAAAAGGCATAAGTACTTAAATTACCATCACACAAGTGTTTTATCAAACATATGTCGCAAGCTCTCTATAGCAGGCAATCCAACAGAGCATCTGGTGACAGCATATGTTACAGCTCATTATGTATAATTTGTGTAATACAGACAAAAATGTTTTTCACCTTGTGCAACTGTTGAAAACAGAGGCCACTTTTTCTCACGATCTACAAAGAACTTCACATCTTTAACTTCAAGTATAACAACAATAGCCTTTTTTGTTATAGTCAGTGAGTTTCTGTGAATAAACTAAAACTAGAAATTTTAGATAGCTAAACATGGTAATTTACATATAAACAAATATGTAAATTAGGATTATTAGGATATTTTTAAGTCTGATGTAATGGTTGGCAACAGCTGTCCTCAAACATCTGTGGTCACCCTTAATTGCTATGCCTTTGAGAAAAAGACAAGTTTATAACTCGATAAACATGTTAATAATGGGGTCATTATTTCCTAAAACACACAAATTCCCAGGGAGGCAATTTATGGTAACCATGAGGAGTCTCAAGTGCAAGGTCAACAAACTGTGCCCAATGGACAGTATCAAGAGGACACACTTAGACCATAATGACCTCCCTGAAGAGACCATAGTTTGTGAAAAAGTTGATGCAATCACAACAAAGTTGTTTTTACCTTTCACAAAAAAAGAATAATAAATAAATAATGTGGTATTTTTACACTGGATGAAGGATGCTTCACAAATATTTCATTAAAAAATATTTTATTTTATAAAGACATATATTTACGTTGTTTCAATGTAATACATTTTGTTTGATTTATGTATGTTTATAATACAAAAAACTTTGTTGCATTATGAAGCAATAAGTAATTTTTCACATACTTGGCCTGTTAACCTGTTATCCCCTGAAATGTGGCTTTTTTAGAAATATGTAGAAGAGAAATTTAGACTTGAATCTTTTCATTCATGTTATGTGAATGTCATGTTATGTTAACGCTGTCAGTTCATAAAAAATGCTTTTGATTTAATTAATTACATATATGATGTGCCAAATGATCAATGAACCCTTTCTCACCATTTGCTGTAAAAAACTAAATTAAAATAAGAAATTATATTTGAATAGACATTTAAATAAATGCACAGACATTTTCAATAAATCCAGAAAATTTACTCACCACCATGTCATCCAAAATGTTGATGTCTTTCTTTGTTCAGTCCAGAAGAAATTATGTTTTTTGAGGAAAACATTGCAGGATTTTTCTTATTTTAATGGACTTTAATGGACACCAACACTTAACACTTAACTCAACACTTAACAATTTTTTCAACGGAGTTTCAAAGGACTATAAACGATCCCAAACGAAGCATAAGGGTCTTATCTAGCAAAACAATTGTCATTTTTGACAAGAAAAATTAAAATATGCACTTTTAAACCACAACTTTTCGTCTAGGTCCGGTCCAGCGCGACCTAACGTAAATGCGTAGTGACGTAGGGAAGTCACGTGTTACATATATAAAACCCACATTTGCGGACCATTGTAAACAATAAACTGAAACACAGACATTAATTAGTATCATTCCACATACAACAACTTTGGAACGGTCCTCTTTCAACACACTTGTAAACACTGGGGCAGAGTTTCGCTTTCGTCCTCTGTGACCTCTTGATGTGATGATGTATTACGTAAGGTCAAGCTGACGCTTTCAGGACCGGACCTAGACAAGAAATTGTGGTTTAGAAGAGCATATTTTTATTTTTATTGTCAAAAATGACAATTGTTTCGCTAGATAAGACACTTATGCCTCATTTGGGATCGTTTATAGTCCTTTGAAACTCCGTTAAAAAAACTGTTAAGTGTTGAGTTAAGAGTTAAGTGTTGGGGTCCATTAAAGTCTATTAAAATGAGAAAAATCCTGGAATGTTTTCCTCAAAAAACATAATTTCTTCTGGACTGAACAAAGAAAGACATCAACATTTTGGATGACATGGTGGTGAGTAAATTTTCTGGATTTTTCTTTTAAGAAAATGGACTATTCCTTTAAGCATAGGCCTAAGTAACATTGGCATACATATAGCAATTCAGTAATTTTGGCCATTTATAATTTAAATTTTACTGCGAAGGGAAACCCCTTTTTGGGTTTTGTAGTTGTTCTGATAAACTTTACAGAGTTTCATGCTCTTTTACCATCCACCTGGAATCAAAGTCGAACTGTATATATGTCTAAACAGTGGCGGCCAGGACTTCTCTTCTGAGGGGCAGGAATTCAAAATATGTGTTCGGCGTGTCATGTGTTTTGCTCGTCATGTCAAAATATTTGTATCCATAGTAGAAAAACAGATATTATGGCAGTATTGTGATAAATGATGAAGAAGATATTTTGATAAATGATGGTAAGCACAAAGTTGACAGTACCCATTGAATTTCATCATATTTGTTTTTTCTGCTAAGTCAGTTACAATCGTGCACCCTCAAAAAAGAGGCCACTGGCCACCATTGTCTAAATATACTTTATTCAATCAACTTTCTATATGAGATAAAATATTTGACAAAAAAAATGTATGTGGTACCACATTTGTCAGTGAAGAAGATGAAAAACTCATCAGTTGTGCCATCAGTTATGATACCGAAGGCCTTTGACATGCATGGACGGTCTTGAATATTTTCACTTCATCTTTTTCATGTTATACATGTTTGTGTTTTTTGCTAACACCGCTGTTATTTTATCATAGTAATAGACAAAGATTTTTATAAACCTATTTACTTCCTCTGTAACTTGGCAGCTGTAAATGGCATCTGTGGTGGCACAGCTTTACAACTGCCCTTTTGTATTATTTATTTTAATGTCTCCTTCTCATGAATAATCTTTAGCATGTTGTAAAGCTCAAGCATACTTTCTGCACACATACTCGATCGAAATATAATAGGTAAAGTGTACTAACTATTCCCTTGTAAAACTGTCATAGCATATGTTGTGAATATTTTGGGGATATTTTTGGTTTTCTGTGCTTTTCCTCTGCTTGCAATGCCTCTCTACTCATATGGACATATTCTTAATAATGCTTTAGTTTACTGCTACTAAAAAGTTAAAGCACTTAATAAATTGCAGTCTGTGGTGGTGGTGGTGGTGGTGGTGGTGTTTTATTACACAAAGTCGTTTTGACACATTTGCCCTTTGAAACATAAATATTTATGTCATTTTATTTCTTGATATTTCCTCCTTATCTGAATCCAGCCATTTATGGGGTCAGTGTTCAGAATTTGAGAGCCAATATTTCTGATTCATTCTAAAAATAAGTTGAGAATTCAAAGTAGAATCTGCATATACACTGGAAAACTTGAAAAGCTTGGATATTTTATTTTTACATTTTTAATAAATTTTTATTACATTTTTAATAAATTGCTTGGACCGAATTGATTAAAAAGGGCTAAACAAGTGCAGACTTCCAACAGTAGAGTAGGCCTACTGCACCTGTATCTATGCTAGTTTTATTTCAGTCTGACCTTTCAGATAGATCAATCCATAATGTCTTTTATTTTCATGGTATCTTGCTTGTCATGAATGCATTGAATAAACGCTTCTTGCATTATGAAAACATGGATATTATGTACTTTTAATTGGTCAAATAAACTCTGCTTTCACTCACAAATAGTTTTAAAATTTAAATGCAAGCACCATCTGTTGTCCTGAAATGTCACTTGCAATGACATAATACCGCTATAACGTTATTTTAACAGCAGATGGCAGCAAAGATAAACAAAAGATAATTTATAACACTAAACATCCATGGTTTCAACGACAAGGCTTAGTTAAAGCCAGGAGTAGGTTTTAGTTACTAATTTTTAAATTAAGACGTTTAAGCATTTTTTATAAACATGCCTGTTGAAAAATACATTATTGTTGTGTATCAGTGACACATTTTAAGATCTGTCTGTGCAAGTTATTTTCAGATAAGACTGAAAGATTTGGATGTCTTGTCATGTTGTATGTTTGTTCAATGTCTAATTTTTTTTTTTTTTTAATGTTTGGCCTCTGGCCTTTAACCAGAAAAAAAATCAGACGATTCACCACTAGGGGGAGTTGATCACAAATGACCAGTGTCTAATATGGTTAGGTGAACTCGGGTCAGTTATATTATGCAAATTCATAAAACATGCATCCTTCTGACTAATAACACTACCATTTTGTCTACTTTTTGTTTATAGAGATATTTATGACAAAAATGTGCATAATTAAAAAGGGAGTTAGTTTTAATGATTTGTTTGCCATAAATAAAACTAAAAACACATAACTTTAATTATGTCTTTATTAAATTAAATAATTTATTTTTCTTCAAAACATATTTTAGAACAATCTTCCTATTTTATTTGTAAAAAGTGTAGAATTTTGGACAGTTGCTTTTACACTATTTTGACCAGCAGGTGTCGCCAGCGTGTCGCCGTGGGTAAGTGGGATTTGAATGGGAAAAACCTTTGGTAAATGCTAAAGTGGAAACTACAATCTATCCAATTTTTTGATTTTTTTTATTATGTAATACAATATATCACATTGTATTACATAATGCAAAAGTCCTAAAAGTTGGATAGTCTTATTTTTTTCAGTTCCCACATCCTTCGGATTATTTAACGCCAAGGCTTGTTGTATCACGATAGCGTGAAGTAAGCATGACTTTGCACTTTTTGAATCTTATCGGCTGAATAGGAGGAGTGTCCTGTGTAAATGCGGAACAATTTCACAAACTCCACCAAAAACCAAATCACTGTTTCAGTTTTTTCTTATCTGCAGACGCTGACCAAAACCTCCTAAAATGTCCAAGAAAGTAGCTGTAGTTACAGGGGCAAACAAAGGCATCGGTCTGGCCATTGTGAAAGGGCTTTGTAAAGCAGGCTTTACGGGAGATATTCTCCTCACTGCCCGCAATGAGAAACTGGGACAAGAGGCTGTTTCTGCACTGCAGTCTGAAGGGTGCAAACAAGTTATTTTCCATCAACTTGATATCTGTGACCAGGGAAGCAGTTTAAAACTCCGCAAATTTCTGGAGGAGACCTACGGCGGCCTGGATGTTCTTGTCAACAACGCGGGGATGGCTTTCAAGAGTTAGTACATTATGCAAAATTATATTATTCCGTTTTTTCCTAATACAATTATCTAAACATTCTTAAAAACATTTGTGCCGTGATTTCAGAGAAATCTTTCAAAAATGTGTGGTTTAAATAAGCTGTTAGTTTAGTGTATACTGTGGTAAATAAATAATGTAGATTGCACTTTGCTAATGCATATGCTATAGTATTATAAAATGTACTTATGTAAAGCAAAAAAAAACACTGTAGTAGAATTTAAGTATAGTTTACTATTACTTAAGTATACTACAGTATGTTCATGAGGGTACAAATGTGGTGAGAAATTATTTTGATTTTTCCTTTAAATTAAATTATTTTCTTATCTAATTGACAAACCACTTTTTGCTTAAAAAAAATCACATTTCGCTGTCACAAAAGTCACAAAACCTTGTATCATCTTGCTTCTCAAGTAAATATAAAATAAATATTTAAAAGAGTTTTCCTTTAAGATTCAGCAACAGAACCCTTTGGAGAACAGGCTGAGGTGACCATGCGCACAAACTTCTGGGGAACCCTGTGGGTGTGCCATGCTCTCCTGCCAATCCTCCGACCCAATGCCCGGGTGGCCAACGTGTCCAGCTTTGTTAGCAAGAGGTCACTTGATCAGTGCAGCCCTGAACTGCAGGCAAAGTATGACTGAGGCCTTGTTTCTATAATGAGCTATAAAACTAATAGGTATTATGAAGTGTTTATTTTTGTATGTGGTTTACCTTTGGTTAGATTCAGAAATCCAGAGATTTCAGAGGAGGAGTTGTGTCTGTTGATGGGGGAGTTTGTTTGTGCTGCACAGAAAGGAGATCATACAGCCCAGGGCTGGCCAAACACTGCCTATGGTACAACCAAGGTAACGTACATCCCTCTGTTGTCACTGACATACCAAAGCTTTAAAGTCTCCATCAAATCAAAATTGTTTTTGGGGCTTTTAGCAGGAATGTGTGAGCCCTAATGTAAACTTATGTGCTCCCCAACATTGACAAAGTAACTGACAAAATGTAAAAAAAAAACACCATGCTTTTCCTACCTTTTGTAGCTTGGTGTGACTGTGCTCTCAAGGATCCAGGCCCGAGTTCTTACCGAGACAAGGCCAGGAGATGGTATCCTCCTTAATGCCTGTTGTCCGGGATGGGTGAAGACAGACATGGCTGGACCAAACGCTACCAAGACCCCAGAGGAGGGAGCAGAGACTCCTGTCTATTTGGCCATGCTGCCCGCTGGGGCCAAGGAGCCACATGGACAGTTAGTGTGGGACAAAACTGTACAGAAATGGTAACATGAAGAGACAAATTATCAGTCCATTCCATCTGAAAACATCATGATTCCATTTATTGTTGTATGAGTATTTGATTTATAAGAACATTGAATAAAACTCTGTAACCTTTGCCATACTTCATATCTCTTTATCAATAATTGTGCAGTTTATTATATGGAAATATAGGTCTTCAATCAGTATGGACTTGTGTATGCCCCCATTATCTCACTTGAAGCAAATAAAAAGATAGTGGCTTTTGATCTTTAGTCTGTTGCTTTTAAAAAACTGAAGCGAACTAAACAGGATTAACAATCTGCACTGAACTTTATCTAGATGTAAAAGCTTTGCAGATATCTTTTTGCTATGTTATTTTGTGCATGTAAATAAATGTCTTTAATTAGCATAAACTTTAAAAGGTATACACTAAATGGTTTAAGTCGGACTGTTTACATTCATTTTCATCATCTGTTGATCATCTAAATATGACACCTAAATAATTAATAAATTATTTAATAAATCTTATTTTACATTGGACATTAACTATTATGCCCTACAGAACCATACCTACCTCTTAATAATTGAACATTAAAGGGACCTTGACACCAGCCAAATGCATCATATGTCTGTAATAAACTAATTTAGCTTTTAGGCCCAAACTGTCAATCAATTTCTCATGTGGTTTTGTCTTATGTGGTAAAACCATAATTTACAAGTGTGGTACTAATATGTAAGGTATAAGAATCCTATTTATCATTATAAGAGCAGACTGGGCTGTCAAAAAAAAGCAGACTGGGCTGTCTTTGCTTTAAGCTTAGACTTAGTCTGTGTGGTCAGTGCATCCAGTTTTGCCAGCTTTATCCTGGGAATTGCAGAATTGCAAAGTGTAATACCTATAAGACAACACTAGATGGCACCACAGATGCAAATTCTTGCCAATGTAATTGTTATAAAAGTTAGAATTTTATTTTAAAGAATTAAGGAAAGGATTTGTAATAAACAAAAGGATGAATGTATAAGCCTGTATATTCAAAATCCTTATTGATAAAATCTAAAAACAAAAAGTAGCAAATAGCACTTATATTCTTCCTCTTTAATACATTTACTTTTGCTATACCCCGATTATTCCACTAGAGGGCAGCATTTCATCAATATTTCAGTAGTTATTCTCAAACTGTCTAAAGCTCGTTTTACCCGTTTGTTAGCTTTCATTTATGGTGATTGTTTTATAATATTTCTAAACACTGCTAAAACCTCCCTAAACAGGTTGGCTGGTTTTAACTGATGGTTGGTTTCACGCTGAGGTAGCTGGTTTGAGACGGTCCTCTCAGCCAAGCAGTTAGTGATAAGGTGTGTTCGACTTCATGCGGCGCTGCAAGAACCGACAGCCGGATGACGTCAAAGCACCGCGAGAACGGTGGTTTTGTCTCGCTCTCGCGGTACTTTGACGTCATCCGGCTGTCGATTCTTGAGGTGCCGCATGAAGTCGAACTGTTGGATTTCCTTCATGACTGCCTAAAAACAGCTAAAACCCCTGTAAAACTAACCTGCTAAACCAGCAATAGATGTAAGTAGGAATCTTTTCATTTATTTATTTACTTATTAACGCCATTCAAGCACCCATATTTATGTCAAGAACTGGTTAATCTACACACAAGTTGAGGAAGGACAATTTGACATCACCTACATGTTTTTGGAAAGTGGGAGTAAACTCACACTGACACAGGAAGGACATGCAAACTTTACAGAAAGGTCTCCTACCCAGTCGAGACTCAAACAAGGGACCTTTTTGCTGGGATGTAACATTGCTAGCCAAATATATACATACAAATAATTACTAACTATTATATATTTTTCAAGAGCATATGATAATTTCAATTAAACAAGCAGACCGTGTACAAACATTTGCTGTAGGCCAACCAATTTATCAACTTCCTTTATAATGCCAAACAACAGGAGGCAAACGAACTGGCTTGCAGGAAATTGTCTTTCCTGATTACTGGTAGCAAATGTGGAGACTGGAAAAAACAACTAATTGGATTCCACCATAAGCACTGGTTTCAAACAAGTGAATTGAATCACACAGTAAGAGTGACTGCTTACTTAAAATGGAGATAAAATATTTAAATTATATTTAATATTATGGCAATGTCTATGTTTTGTCTTTTATGCTTTTTATGTCTTTATGAGAGGAAATGTATTATTCTTATAGCAAAGATTTATGAGTTTTTAACAGTTTCCCATTCGTAAATCTTACAATGGACCTCTAACGGTACATATTAACAGATTTCTTTAAACAGAACTGACAGAAATAACACTATATATTGTCAGGAAATAAATGCAGGTGGCGACCAGGATGCAGATGTGAGTATTTATTGTAATAAACCAAAATAATCTTACATGAAAGGCACCATAACATTGAGCATTAGCAGTTTAAACACAGACAAGATCAGACAAACCGGAGGAAATGGGGTGACAGATAACAGTGGATGATAACAAAATGGAGACAGGTGAGGGGCCGTGGAGCAGCATTTTGGGAAAAATGCAGTGAATGCATTGGAAACAGATAAAGGCAGACAAACTAGGAGCGTGACAACTACAGTATATACAGTTTGTGCAATTAAAACATGCCCAGCACTTTCTGTTGGGTTGGTTATAAACAAATCTGTAAAAATTCCTTATTGCACTTAAAACTTTACGTTTAAACAATTTAAATTAATAATTTATTTCCATTTTCTTGACTAGTGAGGAGTTGGTATAAATAAATAAAAAATAAATTGAATGGACTTAAGTTATTACAACTTATTTTATAAAAGTTGTTTAAATTTAAACATTTAAGTGCAACAAGGAATTTTTACAGTTCATGCACAATTTTCAGTTGTTTATTTAAATAAACTTATCATAAAAAATCAAAATTTTCATTGTGGTAAGAAAATTCACATTTAATTCTGGGAGTTATCTGTAAAATACAGTTGGCACCTTCATATATTGTACTTAGTGAAATGACGACATGTACATCAAACTGTAGGCATATGTGGAATAATATTTACACCATAATATACAACAGTGAAAAACTTGTTTGTGAACCAAAAATGAAAAAATAACAGGTGAAAGTTTCCCTCGAAAAGCATTAGGCTATCCTTTTCATCAGGACCACATGGAAAATGTGAACTCAGCAACACTTGCAGGTTTTCACGATCATATCTGACAACTGCTCTACCTGAGAAAAATCACAGTTTTAATTATACAATTTTGTGGCACTGGTTACATCAACATGAGATTAATTCCTTGAAAATGAAACAAACAAAACAATACTCACTTTATGCTGCCTCCCTACATAGTAAATAATAGGCAATGGCTCGAGAACCTGAGGCACACAGCAAGGCTGAGCAGAGGCACCAGGATTATGATGTCTGTATAGTCCAATCACCTGTGATAGACACATAAACAAATATCAGAACCATATTTTCAAAACGGCCAAATTTCTGAAATGTTTAGTGGCGTGTGTCAGCCCTGACCGATACCTGCGAGTACTTGTTTTCTGAAGACCAGAAGTAAGAACAAGAGCCACTGCAATAGTTGGCAGTATAACCTGAAGGTTTGTGTATCCACTTCCAGCCTAGGTCATTGCGGAAGTCGATATACAGACTTCTCACACAGCAGCCATCGTTCTTTCTGCATTCAGCATAAAGATGACAAATTTACTACTCGTAATTTACTAGTGTTTATATGCTTGCTTTTAACAAAACGTTGAATCATAAAAGGCTCACTCAGTACAAACTCCATCTGTTTCTGCTTGACGCTTACTGCGAGATTTCGAATAACTCTGGCGGTCAGCAGGAAGTGACATCACTAACATGTGGGGTCTTATAAGTGCGTTTAGAGGTGCTTTATCACCTCTTGTACGAAACAAAGCTGCATATAAAATCATCAGTATTAACTAATATACTGAAAACATCCATTTGAAATATTATTTATAATATTTGCTACCAACCTGCTATTGGGACTTCATTTTTTCCTTCATTTTTTCCACTGTGACAATCACAGTGTGGCTTCAGTTGAAATCCTTGTTTTTTCTCTATTACAAAAAATATAAATTTTAGGATACGTTTTATTATATATGCATTGCGTATTTAGGGAAAACAGGGGCTAGTTGTCACACTTTGACTCCAGTCAAGAAAAAGCTACCTTAAATCCAGTGGCGGCTCGTGACTGCTCTTCCAAGGGGCGCAAATTCAAAATAAGTGTTCGGAGTGTCATGCGTGTTGCTTGCGTTTTCAAAATGTGTGTTTGTTGCGTCATGTGAACCATGTGCATCACGTGTTTTGTTAAAATAAGTGCCTGCTGCACATGCGTCAAAACCGTTTATGATAACAGAGACGCTCACGTTCACAAAATACACAAAAAGACACTCGCTTAACTCTGATTACGCATGAGATTATGCGAGTATCTGGCAAACGCGAGCGTCTCTTTCATCATAAACCCTTTAGACGCGTCTGCAGCAGGCACTTATTTTGACAAGACACGTGATGCACACAGGTTCACTCCACAAGCTGAACACATATTTTGAAATGATGAACCACACATGACAGGCTATACATGTTGTGACGAACTTCGCATTGTGCGCCCTCGAAAAAAGAAGTCACTGGCCGCCACTGCTTAAAAATAAAAAGTTTTAAAAAGCATAATTTATAAATCAACATTACTGGTGTGCATCTTGAGACACAACACTCACACTGATATATTTAAGATATGTCAGAGCAAGTTGTTTTCGATCAAGACAACACTAACATTTAAGTTAGTCTGGGACTAGGCCTAAGCCCTGTCTGGGAAACCGCCCCAAAATGTGTTATTATTGAAACAACACATTTTGTGTGGTTTTGACATATCTTGTGTTGTCCCTTTTATTATTTGAACACAAAATCAAAACAAAATAACACATAATGTGTTAAAATGACACATAATGTGTTAAAATGACACGTGTAAAAATAACACATAGGGCTGGTTTCCTGGACAGGGTTTAGGCCCTCTTCTTCGAGGGCCAGATTTAAAAATTGTAAATATGATGAACGTTAACTCCTATTTTTACTTTATGTGTGTGTGTTTGTGTGGCAGATAGATAAGATAGATAAGATAGATACATCAGATAGATACTGAAATCATAAGTGTCATTTATGGGGACATCTCACTTTTTGAAATGGCTGATTTTGTCCCCACCACTTTTTGAAAGCATTTGGTTAAAATGTTCTGAAAAATCAAGCAATACCTGTGCAACTTACACTGCAAAATTGACTTTCTTACTTAGTATTTTTGTTTTGTTTTCAGTAGAAACATCTAAAAATTCTAAAATTAAGATGAGCAAAACAACCCAAGAAAATAAGTCTAGTTTTTAGACAAAAAAATATACAATTTAAGTGAATTTATGATTAAAACAAGTAAAAATACCTGCCAATGGGGTGAGAAAAAAATCTTAAAATAAGATTTCTTTTTAATTCAAGCAATAATTCTTCACCCCATTGGCAGATAATTTTGTTTGTTTTAACTAGACTTATTTTCTTACGTCATTTCGCTCATTAAGAAAATATATCTTGATTTAGGCATTTTTGATATTTCTACCTAACACAATACAAAAATAATGAGTAAGAAACAGTGTACACTGCAAAAAAATTTCAAGAAAGAAATTTCTTAGTATTTTTGTCTTGTTTTCAGTAAAATTATAAACAAAAATCTTGAATTAAGATAAATGAAGTCTAGTTTTTAGACCAAAAATTTCAAATTTAAGTAATTTTGAGCATAAAACAAGCAAAAATATATGAAAATCAGAATTTTTCTTGAATTTAGTGCTTAAGAAAAATGTTCAAGATCTTTTGCTTACCCCATTGGCAGATTTTTTTTGCTTGTTTAAAGCACAGAATCACTTAAATTTGATATTTTTATTCTAAAAACTAGACTTATTTTCTTGGGTCATTTTGCTCATCAAGAAAAAGCATCTTAATTTAAGATATTTTTAGATATTTCTACTGAAAACAAAAATACTAAGAATTTTTTTTCTTGAAAATAATTTTTTTTGCAGTGTACGACTGGTTTTGTGGTCCAGGGTCACATATGTTGCGTTGTGTGCTTATGGTGTGTTTTCTTTTACATATGTAATGAACTTCATTGTAATCATTTACTTAACGTGCTGCTGTTTTCTACAGTACGGTGCTTTGGCACTGTTCGGTTGAGCTGGTGTTGTAGGGACTGTTATGTGCAGTCGACATTGTTGAGGGTTTTATGCTAAGTATTTGTGTGTTGTTGACTGGCCTGCCCATTTTTGATGCGCCATTATTCAATATTTTTCCCGTTCTGCTGTAATGTTTTTTCATCTGATCTGTTGTCCCCACCACTTTTCAACACAAACTGACGCCCCTGACTGAAATACATCAGCTCCGGTCAGCGTGTTTCTTACCTTACAAAAAACACTACAGGTGTGCTGCTTGAGACAAAACAATGTCATCGATATAGGTTAAAATTTGTCAGGAAAAGGTGTTTTTAAATGAAATCAGCTCAAACATGCATTTTAGTCTGGGACTAGGATAAGCCCCGTCTGGGAAACTGAAAAGTATATATAGATATATATTTATATATATTTATATATATATATATATATATATATATATATATATATATATATATATATATATATAGTTGCACATATATATATGTAAGGTATTTATATTTATATATAAAATTAATTATATACAAATATAAAAATGTATATACACATGTAAATATTTCTTAAATATATACATGCATGTGGGTGTATTTATATATACATAATTATTATACACAGTACACACATTTATATAATGTAAATAAAAACTTTTATTCTGCAAACGATTAGTCGCGATTATACGTCATGCAGCCTTATTTCACAGTGTAATATGCAGCCATTACAGTGTCAACATATTTAATTCTTATAAAAATAAACAAAATGTCAACATGAATCCTAATTTTGCAATTCACAGTGACCAAGAAAAACAAGCTTCCTTCCATATTTAACTTCTGAAATAAGGCAAAAAAGCTGTAACTGGGACTGTACCCTTTAAAAAGGTCCTAATTTGGGTATTACTACTACTAAGAACTAAAATGTGTGCTTTTTGAAAGAGTACAGCCCCGGTGAAAGGATACTGTAGCAATAATTCTCACCTGACTTTTGCAGCCAGTCTTTCAAGGTCTGAGTCACATCAATGGACACCCATTTTTGATCCTGTGTTTTGGTAATGAAGAGCGAATCCAGGTAGCGGGTATTTTCCCCGATGACCTTGTATAGCTCCACTCTTTGCTCTACAGAAGGATCTGTAGCAATTCTTTTTCTGGGCACAAGCAGACGGAGCTCTGCCTGATGAATGATGCCTTTTGATCCCAATGTCTGATTTATCTCTGTGATGTTGAACCATAAGTAATTGCTTGGGTTGCTTTCCACTGGTTATGAGACAGACAAGAAAATATTTCAAATTAAGTAATGGAGTGTTATAAAAGAGCTGTCCTGTATTTAAATCCCAATGAAATGCCGTGTGCGAACAATACAACGTTAATGCCCAGAATTATTCAATTCACCTTATATAACTTTATCGAAAAGAACCAAATCCTTTGCTTAAATGAATGTTACATGCTACTTCATGTTTATGCAATTATATAAAACAATGCTGCAATTTACTTGAAATTATCAGTGGTACATTTTAGTAAACCAATGCCATGACATCACCACATAAGCCAAACAATTGAAAATGAGTCCAAATATGGTTATGGGCTGCAAAAACTAAGTGACATTCAGAGGAATGCTAAAGTTTTTAGGCACTCTCAATCCCGTATCTGAGTCACTCGTTAGCATTCTCGAAGTAGGCTTCCTTCCTGTTTGCGGTCAGATAACTTGAACACACCCTCAAGTCTCAGAGGACATCATCAGGCACAACAAGGACAGAAAGAACCCTTTACATTAACAGAAAGGCTACTCACTTATTTCAATTTGGAACTTGTGAACTTCTTTAGCATAGTATTCCTCCTCCGTTATTTCTTCTGTACGTGAAACAGGTTCTTTTGCCTTCTCTTCACTTAACTCCACAGTGCTGTTGTAGACGGACAAGAGTTCTGCAGGAACGTCTTGGGAAGCTTCTTCTTCATCCACTTCTGGTGCCTTGGGCAGTCGGAGCTTGCTGAGGATCTGACCACGAATGGCTTCGATGCGCTTTCTCTTTATCAATTCCAAATCTAGAGGACTGCAAGTCGACAAGGCTGCACAATAGTGCACAAATCCTAACAGGCATTGCAGTGCCAGTAATAATCTCTCAGCTCTCATGGTCAGTCTTTGAACGTGCCGATGAACGCTTAAAGAAGGTAGACTGGTGAGCTGTAAGTAATGTAGCACATGGAGGTCTAATGCTCCATAAACCAAGGGCCTGAATCAAAACCAATACATTATTGAAAATCTGGAAGGCACCAAAATCTCAACATAGCTGAAAAACAACAAAAAAAAAACTCACCAGTCAGGTCAGAGGTCCGTCACATTATAATGGTACACAATGGAAGTTACAGCACTTCAGTTTAAGTATTTCACGTTTCCCATCCAAATCTTTTCAGAGGTTCACAACTAATATAAGGGATTTGTGCGTTCGCCCTTTGTTCTGTAAACCCCTAGTTTGCGTTTAAACTAAGGAACGACAAAAGAGGAAAAGGAAGTAGCACAGTTTTAGCAAATGATACAGCACTTCCTCTGTAGTTTCCCCTGCAGGTTTAACCCACACAGAGTAGACACGTTTATGGTCTTGGTTAAGCAAAATGTATTTATAAAACATCCAATAATAAATAACGCTCCAGTAAGAAGAATAGATAACCTCAATAAAGCTTACTTCTCAAAGTAGTTGGGTATATTTGCAAGGATCAGCTAAACTGCACAAGACCCAAGCATGCTGGTACTACTAACATGCTGTTATTGACAATTTATCTGTAAGTTTAGCGTCTACTGCTCATTAGGATAGAATGCGCATGTTATTCCCATCGGAAGTATCCTACATTCAAACTTAAGTACTCCCAGTAGAAAGCAGATGTTTTCCCAGCAAATTTATTTTAACTGTGCCAACTGGTCAGCATGAAACTTTAAATAAGATCTTTATCTTCCCTATCTCTCTCTGACACTGTCTATACCAGTGGTTCTCAAACTTTTTGGCATGCGATACCAACCCCCTTTGTGTAGAGTGCATCCCTTTACATCCCCCAAAGATGTGATGTATACCATAAAACAATCTCAAACTTAGAATTTGATTTGCATATTTAAATATTATATATTAAATATTAAATTATACAATTTAGTTGTGTTGGATGGTAGCAATATCTAAAGTATAATTACACATCAATTTATCATAAATTCTTTATTTATAAAATGTCATAAAACATAAAATCTTCGCCCCACAGTTTGAGTCTATAGCACTGGTCTATACATAGAAACATATTTTTCCTTTCTCAGCCTTTAAGTTGAACTTCAAAAACCAGATTGGAAACAAAACAACACTAAAATACGCAATCTGAAACCATTAGTGAAACAAGTTAATGTCAAGGTATTTTTAAACGTGAAAGACCTTTACCTCTTTAGAGAACAGACTCCTAATCCTGCAAATGCCTTGAGGTCCCGTTTACAGCATTTACAAAAAGCTCAATTGCACGGTTTATATATTTTAAATCTACTACACTCATCCTGTTATGTACTCTTACTCAACACAGCCTGCCGATGGTCTGTGTGAGTCTGTACTTAGGCAAAAACTCCACACAGGAAGTGACAATTTTTAGTCACTGGGGTTGATTCTCATTATCTCTAAAAGACAGATCATATGGCAAACATTTTACAGAACTATGTAAAGAGATGTGAAAAGAGTACTGATAAAACTGGTTTTATAAACTGTGTACGTAAATATAATCAATGGCTGTATACTGACCGGTCCTTTAAACTTTAAAGTCTGTTTTTTGTTTATTTGGTGCTCTTTAGTAAAAACGAACAAATTGCATGATTCAGGATAAAACTTATTTTGAAAACAATCAAATTTAATTGTATCAAAATAAATTTTTATAAAAAATGACATGAAAAACTTTTCCTAACATTCCACTCAGTTCATATAATATCACCGATATATGATAATACATATTTACATTTTGCTAAACACAAACTTCTACCTCAGAAAAGTCATAATCTGTACTCCATCCTCAGGTCTCCACACCATATCTGTCAAAGTGCCTCAGGATAACGCATAGCTCTAGTTCGACTGTGCCCATGGCAACCGTGTGGAGTCTGTATCTGTCTGCTCCGCTGTAAATGAGATCCGGAGAGCGTAGCTGTGGGCCTCCGCCAACAAACATCTGAGCAAGTTGATCCTGCCAGGAACCAAGCGGACGCCATGTGGCACACTGCAGACGATGCTGGCCTGGGCTTGATGGTACGTGGCAATATCCATAACCGTAGAGCTGGCATCGCCCAAAAGAGTCCTGATGCCACACTTGTAGATGTAGCTTTGGCCATCCCTGTAAGCCTTTAGTAGTATAGTGCAAATCAATAGGGTGGCTCCAATATGCCATGTCCCCAGTTTGAGGCATATCCACTTGGGTTTGGCCTTCTTTCAGACCAGACAGATGTTTCCATGCTCCACCTGATAGTCACAAAGTAAATCGTTTTTTAATTGTTCAGTATAAAAGAAATAATTTGCAAGTTTTTATCATTTAAAGATGGAGAAAACACAATATAGACTAAAATCAACACATTTTCCATTTATTTTTGTGTTGTCCCAGTTTGTGTGATTTTGAATGATGTAATATTCACACTTGAAACTTGTCATGGGTTTGATCCCCGGGAAAACATTATACTTTACTGTGATTAAGTGGATTAAAGCATCTGCCAAATGCATACATGTACATTAAAATGGATACCTGTGTGTACACCCCACTTGCAAAAGAGGCTGTTCTGTGGGAAACCAGTGGCCCCAATGATCTGGCCAATTATATGCAATTCTGCCATAAGAGACCTGAAACAACACACAATCACACATTTTCTTATCATATCACGTGAACTTTTATAAGTGGCATATTGCACTATTTATACAAACATACACACAAAATAATAATAATAATAATAACAAAAATCATATTAAGAAAACAGGTTTTGCTAGTTTTAGCTACAGATATCGAACCCTATCTGCTAACGTTACTGCCGTAAATAGCGCTACCGCTAATTATCTTGCAGCGTTTGTTGTAATTACTTTCTGTTAAGTTAACACACTGAACAACAAAGCAGAAGAGTTACAGCAAGAAGAGTATCGCAGTTTATCAATTCCCTCAAAGCCGGTATGTTTCAATGCAAATAATACCGTAATACATACCCAAGTGCAACCGTCTGTCCACTGTTTACACACCTCTCTGTCGTTAAGGCTTCATTTCCTTGGAAACACCGTTTCCTCGTGTTCATTATTTCCAGAGATTTCCGGTTTACAAAGCCTCTTACCGCCATCTAGCGTCGGGTGATTCACACAGCAGGATAAGAAAAGGAGGTACATGCTTCAGATTGTTTTTATGTTCTCATAGATCCAATTTAATAATGCACTCGTCTCTCCGAATCTCTATTTAATTTAGTTTTAGTTTAAGGTAATTTATTGTCATGCATTTGTTTAGTTAAAATACTGGACATTATACATAAAACAAGTTATGATAAATATACAATAACAACAAACAAACAAACAATTAGGTTTTATAATAATAATGTATTATGTATACAATAATAGACTTTTAGCGAGACATTATGTATGTACAATGATTATTAATGACTGTGTTTGCTGCACCTTTGGTAATGATCCATCTGTGATTTGAGCTTCTGATGGTGTAGAGATTATTTTCCACAGTGACTTACAAATGAAAAAGCATTTAACATTTTGTCTAAGGAGCCAGAAATAATTGTAGTCTACAAAGCTATGGCCAGTTGAAGCTATGGCCAGCTATTTTTTTATTCCAGTTTACTTTAATGTATTCAATGGTCCAAAAATATTTTTCCCTTGTTTGAAAGAGCACCTTTTTCATTACTAAAACTGACATTATTTTGTGTATTTGGTATAATACAATGTGTTCTCGTGGTTTATGGTAAAAAAAACACATTATTTTATACCATACATTTTTGTAGCTCCAGATTTTACTCTCTTCCTGAAACGCACGATTTGAAAAGCTCTGTGTCCCTGTTTGGCCAGCCAGTAATGTGACGCTCCTTACCATGTTTGAAAGATTCGCTCATTGCAATGCTAACAGGAGTTAATTTACAGGCTGAGTCCGGAGCAGGAGGAATCAGGGGCATCATTGCCCATTCAAACTGAGTCAAATGGATTCTGCATGCAACCTAAAAATCAAAGAAGCATCCATTAATCTGTTACTTTCTATTAATCTGTTTAATATGCACAATATTATTAATTCTGAGCTGCATCCTTGTCACCTTTCAGAGATTTTTGCCGTTTAGTGTTTTGATCAAGTTACATTACAATTCTGGCGGCAGGCACTGCAGTCAGCGCAGGCACAGTGCGCACACGAGCTCGCTGTTGCTGCTGCATTTGGATATCTGAGGAATTAAAACGTGTAAGAAACGCTCACAACATTTCCAAACCCCAGTACGGTCATGTGCAGGTAACCTCCTCTGTGTAGAAAATGTATGGTTTAAAATGTGACCGTCTCGACGTTATATTAGTAGAGACTTCTAGATTCATCTTCTTGGTACAACGGCAAAGTTCGCCAGAGTTTACGGGGGCGTGGAATCACACATGCTCACATATGAGGTCAAATTTTATGGAAAAATCCGTTCCTCTAATAATTCTATCTAAACATATTTTTTTAAATCATTATTGAACATTAAAATCAATAACGTGGCTATAGCTTATGTCATTTTCGTTGTTTATATACTTTTTGGATTTAAAATTACATTCATTTCATAGGATAAAGCAGATGTTGGGCAAAATGCATTAATGACACAATTTAAGAAGTCAATAAACAAAACATGCCGTTTCAGATATAAATAAATATGATGCCAATATGTCATTATTTCGATTGAATAGTATTTAATATAAAAGTTAGTCAACACTTTTATTTTGGAGGTTTTTGCATGAAGGCGCTCAGATTGTTAGAAATGTAAGTGCCATGGAAAAGACTGAAAGCTCTATCATATATTTCTTTTGATGTCTCTGTATGCACAAATTTCTTTGAGCTATGCACACTGTGCCCCCTTAAAAAAAAAATTGGTGCATGATGCCCCTAGGAGGAATTATGATAATGCCGGTCTTTACAACATCACCAATCCCAGGAAGTAAACTGTTGCCTACAATTTGTGTGTTTGTTGTAGTCCAAGAAAAGAGATTTACGTTGAGAACGATAACTCGTGTCATCGTTTACTTTGGGGTTTTCACCTTTTGCATATCGTTATCATGTACGAATACACATTTACACACCAAAGGAAATATAAAATCGTGAATTGGATAATTGGTGCTCTTTCATGATTTAGTATACTCTGATTTGTTACTCTAAGTCAGTTGGTAAAGGGGACTTAGGTTTTAGGCTTGCTTTTTAAGGCCTTTGTGTTATAATGTGTTGGGCAATATTAAATTAAGTCCAGAATTTGAGTATATATAATATAAAAGGCAAAAATCAAAGATTTTTCCCCAAACTGTGACAGTTTTTTATTTGCCCTTGATAGCACATACTTATCATGTAACTTTCTTTAAAAAAAAGTAAAGGGGTTTCTGCTAAACTGTATTTCGGCCTTTTTTTCTGAAATCCGCCATCTCATCTGAATCTGAGTTGTTAGGGTGAAACTGGTTGTGGACTCTTTCCAGTAGCACTGTTAACTTAGCCTATACTGTATATAAGTTGAACAGAGTTGGATTCAAGCTGCTGACTCACACCACATCCTTATTTTTATTATTTTGTTGCCAATTTAACTCTGCACATGTCCTCTGAATACATGGATTTAATTACGTCAAACGCTATTCCTCTTATGCACGAATAGAATTTTATAAAATAGTCCATCGTGCACAGAGCCAAATGCTTTTTTAAATTGACAAAACATGCATATATTTTGGCTTTGTTTTTCTGATTCTGATTACCCAAAATGCTACATAATTTCTCTCTCCAACAAAACATTTGTTATCATCTCATTGAAATACTTTTCTTGTTTTAACGTTTAACAAACCCACTGACTCCAAAATGCTGTGATTTGTTTCTAAATGACCTGGCAACGCTGGAACACCTGATACAAAACATTTTATTACCAGAAGTTGTCAAATTGAGACGATAACCATCTAATGGCTTTGGCCCTTCTCTTTTAGATGACATCTCTGATAAATATATACATTTTATCAAGAACAATTTACTCGCTAATGAAAAACAAAAATGTCCTGCATTAAAAACTCAGGTAGAAATCTTAACCAACCTAGCTATCTAATAAGCAAATACCTGGCTATAGCCTAGCGTAACTTTAAGTACACATTAAAGTAAAGAATCATTTCATAATTTTTATGTGTAAAGGAAGATATATAATTTAGCCTCTTTGGAGTTGTGAAATGCATATTTTCATGCACTAAGCTCTAGGGTTTACCAACCACAAATTTATTGAACTGTTTAAACAACGGACTCAATAACAAGGGCAGACATCAGGAGAATAGTATGTTCCAAACATGTTTTTCTTCTCCCGTTGGCTCAAAGTAGATATCTCACCTCTGGTTGTTGTGAATAACAGATGTATCCTTAGAGAACATGTTTGTACAAACAGACAAATAGTAAATATTTAATGAGATTCATAATATAAACGCAAGGGATTTTGTGTAGGGCATTCTGATGTAACCCTCTAGATTGACACGGCAAAGATATTTAAGGTAAACAATTGGAGAAATGTATGCACTCCACGGCACATAGCAAAAATGGTACTAACAACAATAATAATAAAAGGAAGAATTTTCAGACTGAAAGAAGTCATCTTAAATCTAATATTCACAATTACGCAAGGAGTCTTGAAATCATTTTTGATGCTGAGTTAAAGTTTGACAAGCATATTAACTCTGTAGTTTGAGGTGTTTTTATCAATTAAGAAAAATTGCAAAACTTTTGTCTTTTAATGATTTGATGGTTGTAATGCATGTTTTATTATCCAGTCAAATTTAGGACTCAGTATAAGCTGCTACTATTTGTTTTTAAGTGATCTTCTTTAACAATATACAACCCTAAATCAGAAAAAGTTGGGACACTAGAAATTGTTAGTAAAAAAGAAATGGAATAATTTACTAATCTCAAACATATATTTTATTTACAATAGAATATAAATAACATATCAAATGTTGAATGTGAGACATTTTGAAATGTCATGCCAAATATTATTTGTACTCTCTTGCATTTGATGGAAACTCATTTAATCTATTTCTTATTTTTATTGTGTTTTATAAATTTTTAGATTGTATGTGTCTATTCTGTAAAGCACTTTGGTCAACATCTGTTGTTTTTAAATGTGCTACAAATAAATGAACCTGAACCTGAATGTGCAATGCACCTGGCCCTTCAGTCAGATTTTACCTCACTTTTACATTAAAAAAAACTACATATTGCCTAAAGCATGTCCTCAGGCATCTTGTGGCTGAGCAGCACGCCTCAGGTTATACAGATCTACAATGGACCACAGATGGACATACTGGTGACACATGACTGAACAGTAATCATTAAGGTCATGTGTCTGAGAGACAGTCAGTGGTATTCACTGAAATCATTGGTATCACATTACAGAACAATTTATTTGGTTGTCTAATTATTAGACAATAGCCATCAGCTTTACCCATGGCATTTCAACTGACATAAAAAACCTGAGCAAATACAAAAATGCCATGCATAAAAATGGCAAAACTCAGGTAAAGAGGTAAATACACAGCCTTTAAAAATAACAAACACATACACACAATGGGCAGTTGCATTAAGGAAGGAAGTGTGGTGTACCAGTTACTTACACACTCAAGATTACAAACTCGCATTGTGACACAAGCTTTTTGGCCATTCCTTGGAACTAACGTGTCATTGTTTTGTTTTTCATCCCTTCTGGTCACATGACATTAAGTAAGGAATAATTGATGACGGACTGTTGAATTATTTGAATATAATGCACAACCAAGGTGGTAATGTGGCATGTCTCGAAGCAGATGTGGTTTATTTTCAAATAATTTAAATGACAGCAGCCAATTATTCAATGGTGGATATTTTAAGACATTTGACATGTCAGGTGTGCGGTAAAAAAAGTGAATTTCTTAACCAATCAAAATAAAGCATTCAACAGCAATTTATATCCAGTTATTAACTATTAAATGGAAACAGACCTCTTATCTATGTCCTCTATGACCACTAGCTATCATAAAGAGGTCTGAAAACTTGTTTTATCACACAGGAAGTGTTTAGTACATTATTGCAAACAATGCTAAAAATGAAAATGTTTAGCTTGAATGCACTGTAATTTCAGATAAAACGGTCTGCCAGTTGCAGTTATGTAAATGCATCCGTGTCTATCTGCTCTTTATGCAAGGTGTTTATGCAAGTTATACAAGTTGTGTTATAACTTGAAGAGTCAGGACACACATGCACGTTTGTACAGCTTGTAGACATAATGCAATCCCACCCCATCTAAGTCTTGACCCTCAAACAGCTCTTTAAAGGGGTGTCAAAAAGCGAGGACTGGCATAAATGTCCTTGCTTTATTCTTATTGTTTCACTCCGATGGTCTTACAAAAAATTGGTTTTCACAAAGATAGCTCTACAAGTACACTCAAGTGCATACACACATGCACGCACACACACATTCTGGTTTCCATGTTTTGTGGGGACATTCCATAGACGTAATGCATTTTATACTGTACAAACTGTATATTGTATTCCCCTAACCTACCCCATTCCCTAACCCCAACCATCACAGAAACCCTTCTCCTACTTCACATTTTCAAAAAACATCATTTTGTTTGATTTATAAGCTTGTTTCCTCATGGGGACATCAAAATGTCCCCACAATGTCACAAAAATACTGGTATTCCTATCTTTGTGGGTACAATTGGTCCCCACAACGTGATAATTACCAGCTACACACACACACACACACGCACACACACACACACACACGCACGCACGCACGCACGCACGCACACACACACACACACACACACACACACACACACACACACAAACACACACACACACACAAACTAACCACTGGGATTCGTTACGTACTTAATGACATAACTATACCATAAGTGTACTGATATTTAAAATGAGATGCACTGACAGCTCTCCAGTCATTCAATCTCTGTGACTTCAACAACATTTGTGGTAGAGGAACTTCTTGAGGTTTTATACATGACAGTATTTTTCCGAATCAGTGTTGTATAGCAGCAGATGTGGTTGATCTTCCTATTCGTTTACTCATCTGAAGATGTCTAATTTAAATGACTCCTCTAATCTCATATCTCTGGCGGATCGAAATGTAAGGACAGTTTTGTCTTTGACCCCATGTATCGTTTTCCTCTATGTCAACGGGGTCATGCTTTACACCTTGAAAAAAAAGCCTGTTTTCCAGGAGGCGTCTCGCTATATTTTGTTCGGTCACATGCTTTGGCTTGACACGCTCAATCTGTTTATGAGTGTAGTGCTGTTTGTTTGTGCAGTTAGTAAGATTATTATTATGAAACTTGTCTGCCTTTTTCTTTTGGTTGCTGCAACTGTTTTATATCAGGCTTCGATCTTAAATCTGGCTTTAATGTCTCTGGAAAGGTATGTGGCCATCTGCTTTCCTCTAAGGCATGCAGATTTCACCACTTATAAAAAAACAAGCATGGCTATTGGTGTTGTCTGGATGATAAGTTGGATCAAGCCACTGTCTGAGATAATTATTTACTATGCCTTTGATACTACAAACACAGCAATTAATTTGTTCTGCTCAAAAACGACTTTTTACAGACTGCCAATATATAGAAAACTTGATATATCCTTCACGTGTATATATTTTGTGTCTGTGTCTTTTGTTGTAATCTTTACTTATGTCTCTATAGCTATTGTGGCTAAATCAGCCTCTTCTGATAAGGTGTCAGCTAAAAAAGCCAATAAGACTGTACTGTTACATCTAATACAACAAATTTTTCCAAGATGTCTAAGTCCTCTTATATATGGCCTGAGAGACCAAGCGTTTAGCAGCTTATTTAAATACTACTTCACATTTGGTCTTAAAAAGCAAAACAGTTGTTATACAGAGACACATGTAGCAGCAGGGCATTAAGAAATTAGAGTTTTTGTTTACTTTAAGCATATTCAAAATGTTTAAGCAGATATCATCTGAAATGTAAAAAACAATTCTTCATAATAGCACCATGTAACTAACTGGGGCACAACATTAAACTGTTATGTATGCGGTGTAAACCACAGTTTGACCAACTATATAAGGAAAATATTAGATGTGTTGATTTCTTTTTTTTTATTCATTATGATCATGCGACACAAAAATCATCAGATATTAATCAGGATGTTTTGTCATTTTAAAGTCTATGAAAAAAAGCAAAGATGTGACATCTAGATTTTAAGTGAGCTACTGAGGTCACTTATTTTTCTGCCTTACCACAAATAAAATTAAATGCCATAATTGACCATTTTATCAAACTTTTCTTACTTGCCAACATGATATGTTTGTTAGGGTGACACTTAGTGCTTTATCTAAAGACATGTATGACAAATTGTTTATATCTAAACTGTGTCAAGCTAACAAATCTAAATGTACTGCAATTAAAGCATTTTATACATTGGTGTCTTATAATTTACAATTTACATCATGATTATCGCTTCTCACTGTTCAAAGCATAGCTATATGTGTTTTTGTTCTTGCTATTACCTTAGATATGATTTTAAAGGAAAACACCACCATTTTTCAATATTTTACTATGTTCTTACCTCAACTTAGATGAATTAATACATACCCATATTTTCAATGCATGCACTTAATCTTTGTACAGCGCAATGTGAATGTGTTAGCATTTAGCATAGCCCCATTCATTCCTTAGGATCCAAACAGGGATGAATTTAGAAGCCACCAAACACTTCCATGTTTCCCTATTTAAAGACACGAGAAGTTACACAAGTATGGTGGCACAAAATGAAACATGGCAATTTTTATAAAAATGAGAACTATATTGTATGGCGGAAGAGCACTTAGTTTGCAACACTTTAACCTCGGCGCTCAGTAACATCATCACTCCTGACCTCTCCCCCTCTCGCTCAAACTTGCGTCAATATTACTGCGCCCGAGGTCAAGGTGCTGCAAACTAAGTGGTCTAGGTTTTTTTTGTGCCACCATACTTAATCATGTAACTACTCATGTAAAAGTCTTTAAATTTGGAAAACATGGAAGTGTTTGGTGGCTTCTAAAATAATCCCTGTTTGGATCCTAAGGAATGAATGGGGCTAGGCTAAATGCTAACACATTCATGACGCGCTGTACAGAGATTGAAGGTGCACGCATTGAAAAAAGATAGGTATGTATTAATTTGTCTTAGTTGAGGTAAGAACATAGTAAAATCATGAAAAACGGTGGTGTTTTCCTTTAACTAATCTTAGATTTGCACTAACACTGGAATAATGTCTTTCTGCTGTTGGTGCAAACAGATGTTGTTTGTTCTGACAATCTTCCCCAATGCACTCATTCTACACTACACTAGTGTTTTTTAACAGGGTGTCCGCAGACCATTAGCAGTCGATGTAAGTGCAAAAGGTCTGTGGAAAGATTTGTTAAAGTGCACCTATTTTATTGCTAAAAAAACATAGTTAATTTTGTGCATTTGGTATAACACAATGTGTTCGCATGGTCTATGTTTTAAAGAAACACATTATTTGTAGCTCCAGACCAAATATATTGCTCTCCAAACACTCTGATTTTGTACAAAGCCCATCGATCTGAAAAGCTCTGTGTCCCTGATTGGCCAGCTAATCTGTACGTTGTGATTGGCCTAAATACCTCTGACGTCAGCTGGAAATGTGACGCTCCTTATCATGTTTTAAAGATTCGCTCACAATGCAATGCTAACAGGAGTTAACTTACAGGCTGTAAGTCTAAAGCGGGAGGAATTATGATAATGCCGGTCTTGTCTACATCACCGATCCCAGGATGTAAACTGTTGCCTACAATCCATGTGTTTGTTGTAGTCCAAGAAAAGAGATTTAAGTTGGAAATGATAACTCGCTTCATTGTTTATTTGGGGGTATGTACCTTTTGCATATCATTAACATGTACTAATACACACATACACACTAAAGGAAATGTAAAAACGTGAATCGTATCATTGCTCTTTAAAATGTAGAAATATGTGACCAAGTCTGTGAAAACTCAGCTAAAGTTATTATTAGTAATTTAGTTTTCTACATAAAATCAACCTACATAATGTAAAGAACAATGTGTGAAAATATAACCCTGAAATCTTCAATTCTGACCGAGTAATATCATGTCAAAGTTTAAAATGTTAGGAGGCGTGCACACCAAAGCTTTTACGCCCACGGCCGACGCAAGTTTTCAATTGTGTCAAATTCAAATGTGTTTTTCAAATAAGGTAGGAGCTAGCGGGTTTCTTCTGCGCTGAAAACCGGCGCTCTGCGTTTTTTCAGCGCTTGGCGCTAGGCGCCAAGAGTTGAAACAGATTCAACTTTGGGTGAAAAGCTCCACTCGTCAATGTCAGTTCTCACACGGCCGTCCAATCACAGTGAATGAGGGGCAGGACAAGTGTGAAAAAACAGCTGGCAATCGGTATCCTCCAGGCGTTTTCAGCCGCGTTTAAAAGTTTTGGTGTGCACAACCCCTAATGTTACTGACTTTAGCCTGGATTTCAGACTTTTTGCTTATTTTGTATTATTTTGTTTCATCCCACCAGTGATAAGCAATTGTTTTACTCTGGGTTATTTTCAACCCTGTTCTGGGTCAAAAAGGGATAAAACATACCCTTTAGGTTGTAATTTAACCATAAGTATGCTGCATTGTTTTAACGCATTGTTGGGTCAAATGTAATTTTTTTAGGTTAATTTAACCCAGTGCTTCTCAAATAGTGGGGCAGGACCCCCGGGGGGGGGGCTCGAAGCGACACCAGGGGGGGCGCGCGAGACCCCAGGGAAAATACTTTTTTATAGGAAGTGATTTTTAAAGACATTACACCCCAATCACGTTGATAAGCCGCTTGTGTTTTTTATTATTATTTATTGATTTAATTTAATTTTTCAGTATCAAATGGTCAAAAAATATTATACTTTAAATAAGGATTGATTTTTTTATTTCAGGCAAATTTATGCATTTTAAGTCTTTTCTGTTACAGACTAAAAAACTATGTTAATAAAGTTATTCTTTGTTGTAAGTTGATCGATATTTCTATTTTTGTGTTTTCTTTAATGTTAATAAGGATACAATGTTTTTCAGATGTGTAATTTTATAGACAAATTATACTATTTACAGTCGCGGCGGAGAGTTGGGGGGGCGCAAAATGTTTACCTCTACCTAGGGGGGGGCGTGACAGAAAATAATTGAGAAGCACTGATTTAACCCAATGTGTATGTTGTTCCTTATTTTGATGCAATGCTGGGTTAAAATAACCCAGCATTTTTTCGAGTGTACAGTAAAAACAGATGATTGTAGTGCTGGATGTCTATCAAGTTAACATTGTATTTCCCTACTGTCTTCTCCAATAATGTCCTAAATAGACATACATAATAGACAGTCTCCACTCTACAGAGTTCTTACAAATCAAGTAAAACTCCCCTTCGATAAAACACACACTCACACATAAGCAGCATACATTCAAAAGTGCAAAGAGACATAAACTGGAATTCATTCTGCATAAACATGCAAAGTGTTCCTGTAGCTAAACTGGTAGACCATTCACTCAAAAAATGGCTGGGTTATTTTTAACCCGTAAAAATTGGACAAAATCGGGTTGTTGTATGCAACTATGGGTTATAATAACCTAGTAGGTTAAAACAACCCAGCGGTGTGTTGTGTCCAACATGGTTTAAAAATAACCCAGGCATTTTTATAGTGTTGCATTAGCAGCGCAAAGGTCATGGGTTCATTTCCCAGGGAACATACATACTAATAAAAATGTATAGATATTGATGTATAGAAAAATGTCTATGTAAAGACAGACTTTTGGTGTTTTTATAAAATAACAAACTAGCCCAACCCTTACTTTACCCCTGAAACAAAATTGATTGACTTCATATATGAATCGATATTCCAATCGAGGATGTCACCAATGAGAGGGTTTTGTCAAATTTAGCTTAACTTACTTCTCTCTAAACTATTGATAAAAAACTCCCACTCACAAACCAGCCCCTGGGAATTAATACGTACTTCATGACATTATTATACCATGAGTTTACTGCTATTTAAAACATGATGCAAACGCAGCTCTCCTGTCATTTACTCTCTGTGACTCCAACAACACATGTGAGGGAAAAACTACACAGGATTTGCAGTGAGAAGGACTATAGATGACAGTATTATTTTAAATAAGTGTTTTATAACAACTGAAGTGGCCACTTTGATATATATATTTTTTTTCATTTAAAAATGTCTAATTTAAGTGATTCAAAATCAAACCTCACTCTGTCTTTACTTCTGGCGGATCGAGATGTGAGGACAGTTTTGTCTTTGACCCCATGTATCGTTTTCCTCTATGTCAACGGGGTCATGCTTTACACCTTGAGGAAAAAGGCTGTTTTCCAGGAGGCGTCTCGCTATATTCTGTTCAGTCACATGCTTTGGATTGACACGCTCAATCTGTTTATGAGTGTAGTGCTGTTTGTTTGTGCAGTCAGTAGGATTTTTATTATGAAAATTGTTTGTCTTTTTCTTTTGATTGCTGCCACTGTTCTTTATCATGCTTCAGTCCTAAATTTGGCTTTGATGTCACTGGAAAGGTATGTGGCCATCTGCGTTCCTCTCAGACATGCAGATTTCACCTCTTATCGAAGAACTAACATGGCCATCGGTGTTGTCTGGATGATAAGTTGGATTCAATCCCTGAGTGAGATTATTATCTTCAATGCTATTGATACTACAAACACAGCAGTGAATTTGTTCTGCTCAAGAACGACTCTTTACAGACTGCAGGTGTATAAGAATATCGAAATATCCTTCACGTGTATATTTTTTGTGTCTGTGTCTTTTGTTGTAATCTTTACTTATGTCTCTATAGCTATTGTGGCAAAATCAGCCTCTTCTGATAAGATGTCAGCTAAAAAAGCCAATAAGACTGTACTGTTACATCTAATACAGCTGGGTCTGTGTGCTGCATCTATTTTAGTTGGAGTTATCCAAGAGCTTGCTTATGTTCATGCCGACCTTGTAACTGCGATGTATGTAATGTATACTTGCTTTGTAGTGTTTCAAATTTTTCCAAGATGTCTAAGTCCTCTTATATATGGCATGAGAGACCAAGCGTTTAGCAGCTTATTTAAATACTACTTCACATTTGGTCTCAAAAAGCAAAACAGTTGTCATACAGAGACAAATTAGTGATAGGACATTGAGAAATTACAAGAATGTGCATTGTTTAAAAATGTTTCCTAAAATGCGGATAATATTTCTTGTCTCTCATTTTTTTTAAACGATAAATCTTCCATAATAGCAATAACGTCATAAGTAACCTGTGGAACATAATTCAAGGTTATATTTAACAGATACATGTTAAACGTGTATTACAGTGTTTGCCGGTGTGGACCTGTGACCTTAAATGTGGGGAAATTATACATTTTGTTTTTACATTCATTATGGTCTTGTTCTCATTCAGTTTTTTGCATTTTAAAGTCGCCTACATATAATACACATACTGCATGCAATGATTTCATGAAGTCACTTTTCTGCCCCTAAAAAGAAAACAAAATGTCATTACTGACCACTTTATCAAACATTTTACAGTATGAAATAGTGGTTTACCTGTATTTTTTTATTTCTTAATGACTGATCGGTTGCTTTTGATTTGTGATATACTTCATCACATCATTACTAAATGTACAATAAGCTGGAAAACTTTCAATTTTGGTTTTGCTGCTAATCTTTTATACAGTACTGATCACTTGAAAATGTCTTGTCAACACGTCTTTACCAATACAATAATGTTTCTGACACGGTTCTCCCTACGAGTGGTTTTGGAGTGAAATTGCAAGTGTGTTTAAGAATCGTTTATTAAAAATGTAGAGATAATGAAATAAAATGTGTATATTTACACATACAGTACTGTGCAAAAGTCTTAGGCCACCACCACCAGACTTGTTTTAATGTCTATGCATATTTATTTTTCAATTTATTTTATTAAGATACAAACAGAAAATACAGGAAATATGTAAAAAAATAAATGTTCAAGGCTAAATGTCTTCTTTAGGCATCGTGGGTGTTTAGTGTGACCTCTCTTGGCACTAAACAAATCTTTTTGAGCAGAATGAAGTAAAAAGATTAATTTCTTTAAAATTAGAAATAAGGATTTAATTTCATTTAGGTTTAAGAGATCCTGCAGTTTCCTGCTATTGCTCAAGTGGAAGATGGGAGTTAGTTACCCTAAAAACTTGACACATCAGTTTACATATTTATACAGCTTTTAATACATACACATTTCGAGTATTTTCTGGATGTATTCTATTAAAGAGACTGAGAAATACATTGCAAAAGCAACAAATCTAATTGTGGTATGGTGGCTTAAGACTTTTGCACCGTACTGTATAACGAAAATTCTTAAGAAATAAAAAATATACTTAAGATAATGTTGAACACATGGCAGAAGAGTTAATACAAATTCAGGTTTTACATTTAGATGTAACTTGAATGATACTTGGTTGCATTGATTGCATCAAGTTGCTTGTTTCAAAGAAAATAATGATATCAAAAAGTAATAATTGTAAAAATGTACAGCATGATTAGGTGTCCCTAATCCCTTATTTTTGTTACAACGAGGCAACAGATGTATAAACATAGTTATAAAATGTTGGTTGATATTAATAAAGTAACAGCTTGTCTACACTGAAAAGACCGAGTTGGTTTACTCTGAGCATGTTTGCTTTGGTTCTTAACAGAGTGCGCTTCTTTATGGCATTTTTGCACATTTAAAAGGCACAGCGGGACAGGGAAAGATAACAACAAAATCCCTTCACTTAGTGACCATGGAGGGTAGCAAATGGTGGTCACTTACAGGAGATAATTTTGCCACATTATGGTCGGTGACGTGTCCTTGCAGGTTGTTTGAGGTTTTTTTGTCTCACATGATAAATACTTTAGTATTCTTTAGTATTTCTTTGTAAACTGTAGATATTTTATATTTTTGAGCCTTAAATATGAAATATAGTGGACTATTTCTCATTAAATTAGTACATTAAAGGAAATGTTAATGGAAAACGTTTAACGACTATACATTTTTTTTAATGAAAATGATGAAGATATTTTGAGGAATGTTTGTAATCAAACTTTTCGTGAGCCCCATTCACTTTCATAGTAGGAAAGAGAGTACTATTAAAGTTAATTGGGCTCACAAACGGTTTGATTACGAACATTCCTCAAAATAACTTCATTCGGGTTCATCACAACATCACATCTCATGTTGTTACAGGTTTGTAATTTAATGCAATAACTTAATACATAGAATTAATACGTTCAGGGATATAATAATAGTTGAAAGTGATGAAGATGACAACACTGAGCCAATTGTATTATTATAATTTACACAGGCACAAGATATATACACAGCACACAGTAAATTGTACATTATAAACATGCATAAATTTATAAGCTTGCATACAGTGTGATGCATTTTAAAGCTTTAAAGTTGTTTATTCTTTCATTGACATTGAAACAGACTGTAATGCTATTATAATCCAAGGATCTAACATAATGTTACACATCAGATATTCCCCCAACAGTTAATCAAACATACACTTATACGTGAATACTCGTCAAGACAGATATTTTAAAACAGTAATTCATTTATTTTCTCATTCCTGCATGTTTCAAAACCAAAACGTCAAACAGCGCAAGTGCTTTGCTTTAGATATGCAATCTTTTTATTAGGATAGAAAGTTTTAGGAAGGTACACCTTTCAGAAAACATACAAAAAAAGATCATTCTAGATGTTTAATAGTGTTTAATAATGTTTAATAATACTCTTTGCAGCATTGGTATCATTGGACGAGGGCTATTTATATTGATAAAAACTTCAGACCTTCATTTGTACGAAGCCCCTAAGAGGACATGGAGAAAAAATTAAATAAAGTTTAGTTTTGTGTGCGCACGTGAAACTATCGCGTTTAGGTTCGCGTGCGCACGTGAAACAATCGCACACATGAAACTAAATAATTTTAGTATTACTAAAAAATTAAATAAAGTTTAGTTCCCTTTCAATACGGTTCACTTTGCATTGCGTCAGTTGCTGACGCTATGGGGGGGAACCTCCTGTTTACTCTGCGATTGAAGCCTATTGGTTAACGTCTGTAAAAATTGCAGACCTATGGCGTTCGAGGCCACGAAAGTGGCGGGGCTATGCCCTATAATAGTCCGAAAAAGAGCGCCATACCTCATTCGCATCCTCCTTCAGCGCGAACCTCTCGCTGCTCCGAAGAAGAAGCCTTACTCGCCGTCGACACAAGCCCTGCAGCGGAATCCAGGCCTAGCGTCTTCCCCTGCCGTTTTCCGGCTGAGAATCGAAGATAGCCTTCGCTTGCCGTGGTACGAGCCCTGTGCAGCGGACACATGCCTGACGAGGTCTCCCCTGCGGCCGCCCAGTATTTTTTATATAAAGTTATAAGCTAAAAGAGCAGGCGCTGTTGTAATAGCGTCCAGCACAGCGGCTCGAGTGAGCCTCTCTGCTATGAATTTCCCCCGAGCGCGTCACCGGTCTGGCACCGCCCACGCCGAGACGCTCTCATATGCACGGTTGTCCTATCTATGTTTCGTGCTCCCCCTGCTGTTCCTCTCTCGCTGAGACGAACAAACGGCGAGCCGTGAGACTAAGATGGATGCATAGACTAGCGCACACGGCCTATCCCCCCGCCCCCGTGTTCTGTCACAACGCAACCGTTCATGCTTTACACTCACAAAGTCCCTCGCTCCTCACACAGTCAGCCGCGAGATCTCTGGCACCCTCATATGAATTCCTCGAGTGCATCGCCAGGTGAAGACCACTCATGCGATGCATGGCTGTTCTATCTTTGTTACATGTTCCCCTCTGCTGTTCCTCTTTTGCTGAGATGAACAAGTGGCGGAGCTGTAGACCTAAGATAGATGTACAGGACAAGCAAACACAGGCGGGTCCCGCCCCTGTTCTCTGTCATAACACAGCCACTCGTGCTCTACGCTTGCGGAGTCCCTCGCTCCCCACCCTCCGCAGTAGTGAGGTCTCTTAGCGGCTTCTTAGAGTCAGCACGCAATCTTACGGCTCCTTGCCTCTAAAGTGCAGCTGTCTAGTGTTCAATGATTACAGCGCTTCATGCCCCTCCGCTAATGGAGCACCAAGAACACTTATTATAAGAGCCTAACCGGCCTGAGTCTGTCTCATTTCGGTAGAGCTCACTATGTTTGTCTGCCCTATCATTTCTCTCTGGCTTAAACGGAATCAGAGGTAGAACGAATTTGTTTGATAATATGCTGAGGCCCGAACACCTCCTCTTATTCAGTCCTATATCAGTGCGCTGAATATTGGTACATTTCTTATATACCCCAGTTTTTCTGCCCTTTTAATAAACGGCAAAACCGCGGGCCTCACGGCAGACTTCCTCTCTGCGTATGAGTTCAGTCTGACATCAAACCACCTAGACATACTGCTCTGCTGTGAGCCGCTCTGGTCACCGTCACTACAGAGGCTCGTGCACCTGAACGGCCAATCTCTGATCTTACTCGCAGCATAGCTGCGTCGACAGAGAACCGACTGTCTGGGAGAAGAAGGGTTAAGTCGCGCCTCGGCTGGACTGCCCTGAAATGTTTTTTGTGTTATCCAGAAACATTCACATAATACTGTCGGTTATGCAACCTCACTGTAGTGGCGAACGGTATTGAATTCCTCTCTAAGAGCAATTTCCATGCTTACTATACTGTGTATTGACACCCCACGGCTATACGGTGTCTCTAAACACTTTTTTGCCTTACCGACAAGCAGTCAATATACGCACACACGGCCCGCCATCCATAATTGTATTGACGCTCGCCGAAAAACCCCGGTTTGGCGATCCACTCCCGGGACACCGGGTTGGATTCTAAACAATAATTCAGACGTTTTCTCGCTGAAATTCGCTCGCAGCCCACCTCAGTTTTTCCGCTACGATACTGACGGTGCAGGCGAGCAGGGTCTTACGGCTGTTATTTTCTCTTCCTAGAGAGACAGCAGCCTCAGACTTTTTCATGGCTCCAAGCGTTTGAATCGCGCCCTCTCCGGACGGCCACTCAAAGGCTTACAGCCAAGCGGTTTATGGCGTTTTTCGGCCATATGGCTGGTTTATATCAGTGGATCCGAAGATGCTCACACCTCCGCTCCACTCCAATACTCAGAGAAATTAAGGGTAATATCAACCTCAAGTGAGCTTGCTATCCGCCACAATGAGTTTCGTTTATGACGCTCGGAAGCAAGCTTAACACCAGAGTGCGCTCACAGTCAGACGCGCGGCATCTCGTTTAAGGCAGGCTCACGTACCCCCCTAGCGAGCCCCAGAAAGCTGAATATTGTGGCATTCTGTTCATAAGACCACTTCAGTTTGACTAAGCAAAGGTCCCGCCCCGAGCTGACGGCCGGGAAGCTTATGCTGAGTTACACACGGCTGCATGAAGTGCTATCGTTACGAGCTCACCCAGCATCTGCTGTGGGTTGGACACGCCTTGCGACGGCAATCAGCCTTCGGCGCGTGGAACGCCCGTTTGTCTCATATCAATCACCTTGTACTGTACATACAGTCCATTTAAGGGGATGATTTTAGCACTGCAGCACTCTAGACCGTGTTATTGTGATAATGCGGTCGAGCAAACTACGGTGGTTTTCATTATTCACAGAGCCAGGCTGAGATCTCGCCCCCTGTTCAAGCTGATGAGTCATCTCCTTTATAAACTCATTGCATCGCTTTTATAAGCTATGTTCAATCAGAGTGATACGCATCTCGTGTTTAAACCACCAAGGTGCAGACATATTAACCCATTACGATGGGCGTCTGCGTCACAGATCACTCACTAGCGCACCTGTCAATACAGGTTATTTATGGATCGTTGACGTTATCACCTCCCGTGACAATGAAGTCTACTCCATGTATGGATTAGATCCTCGGGCATGGTCTTAGAGGTTTCTCATTTGACATTTGTGACACAGCCGGCTGGTCCTCGCCGTCCACGTTGTCAATTTTACAGCTTCGACATCCCTGCCTTGCGCACTACTAGGGTTTGTTGCATTAAAGGTGCGCCCGTAAGCTCACCTGTATGCACAATATGGTTTTTAATTATATGCGTCCACCGTGCGCTTACAGAAGCTCACCTATGCACGCTATAAGATTTCGGTATACACTAAAGATGCGCTTGGAGAAGCTCACCTGTATACACGGCTGTGTTATCCTTTTGTGACACATACATTGTTGTTCATCTGTGTACGTTCACGGTGCGTTGGGTACCCACCGTTACGTTAATCAATCATATCTGTACACATTCACGGCGCGTTCTGTGCACTGATTTATCTATACGCATTCACGGTGCACTGAAGGGTTCACCCGGATGCGCACAATTTATTATCAGAACACATGACGGCGCGCTCTAGAATCTTGCTGGCCTGTGCACTATAACACTCTGATTCATCTATATGCATTCACGATGTACTCAACTGTTCACCTGTGTCCGTGCAATTTATGGTCAGTACACATTTACAGCGCGCTTGGGAAGCTCACCGACCTGTGCACTATAATATTACCTACTGTATATGAATCCCCGATGCGCTCGAGGGCTCACCTGGGTTCACACTATTGTGGTATCTGTATAATCCCACGCTACGAACCGTTCTGCCGCATATTATAGTCAGATCAGCCGTTCGTGAGCCTCGCAGATCACTCACTTAGTATGCCGGTTACTACAGTGGCTATTTGGATGGATCGTTGAAGCCATCGCGCAGGCTCACGCCTTCCTTAATAAGCTATGATGTTAGAGCCCACTCTCTGCGAAGTTGCCTTCATCATGGGCTTGGTTTACAGGAGTATCTATTCTTGATATCTGCAACGCGGCCGGCTGGTCTTCGCCGTCTACGTTTGTCAGATTTTACAACTTAGACGTCCGTGCACTACGAGCGCAGGTTCTCTCGGCTTAACCATGGACGCGCATTCATGTGTTTTATATGTACACCGCGGTGCGCTCAGCGAGCTCACCAACGTGACTTTGGACTTACTTATTCTCGCACACCAGCGGCGCGCTCTGTGATCTCGCCGTCTTGTGCTATATAAGTTGCTTCCTGGTGCGTTTAATACCCCACCGTATGCGCCTTAACATTTTATATAGTGCTTACACTTTTGCTTTAAAGCTGTGAATATGCTGGATATAGGGCCACATACAGTGTCTCTCCGGTAAGGCACTTCAGTCCGTTGTGTATGCATGGCGTGATGGGATTACGTACCCCCATAGCGTCAGCAACTGACGCAATGTGAAGTGAACCGTATTGAAAGGGAACGCTTAGGTTACTCACGTAACCCCGATTCCCTGAAATAACGGGAACGAGCATTGCGTAGTTGGCCGTGCTACAAACGCCTACGCAGCGAGCTTCATTCGGCTATGCGCTTCAGTCGAATGCAAGTGAGGTATGGCGCTCTTTTTCGGACTATTATAGGGCATAGTCCCGCCACTTTCGTGGGCTCGAACGCCATAGGTCTGTAATTTTTACAGACGTTAACCAATAGGCTTCGATCGCGGAGAAAACAGGAGTTTCCCCCCCATAGCGTCAGCAACTGACGCAATGCTCGTTCTAGTTATTTCAGGGAACCGGGGTTACGTGAGTAACCTAAGCGTTTTGTGTGCGCACGTGAAACTATCGCGCACATGAAACTAAATCATTTTAGTTTTACTAAAAAATTAAATAAAGTTTAGTTTTGTGTGCGCACGTGAAACTATCGCGCTTAGTTTCGCGTGTGCATGCGAAACTAAACTTTAAAAAAAATTCTGCACATGAGAGTTTCACATGAGCACCCGAAAGTTTCACGTGAGCATGCAAAAGTTTCACGTGAGCACGCGAAAGTTTCACGTGAGCACGCGAAAGTTTCAGGTGAGCACACGAAAGTTTCCCGTGAGCACATGAAACTAAATTTTAGATTTTTTTAAACAACCTATGAAAATAAGTCTAGTTTTTAGACCAAAAATATAAAAATTTAAGCAAACAAGGATAAAATCTGCCAATGGAACAAAAACATTTCTTGAATGAAGTGTTTATGAAAAAAGTAAACTTTTTTTCTTATTCCATTGGCAGATTTTTCTTGTTTTAAGTAATAATAATTAACTTTTATGAATTATAAGTATAAAGTTTATCATTTTTGTCTAAAAACTAGACTTATTTTCTTGGGTCATTTTGTTCATCAAGAAAACACATCTTAATTTAAGATTTTTTGATATTTTTACTGAAAACAAGACAAAAATACTTAGTAAGAAAGTCATTTTTTGCATTGTTTATTTGTTTTAACCCATTTCCACTTATCTTTTCTCATCAAACATGCTTGACAGAAAACACAAAGTGGGTTGCTTTTTACATTTATGAATCTTTATTTTACCGACACACATAGATCCAGAAATGCAAGGAGACAGACACTTGCTGTCATAAACTTTATGGTGCATAAATCACACATACATATGCATTTGAAGTGATCGATTAAATTAATCAAAAATGTAATATTATATTAAGGTGACCAGATTTTTTAAATAACAAGTAGGAAAATGTCCTAATTCAATGGTTAAATATATCCTTAAAAGTGTATTTGTTATTGTCTATGAATTTACAATCGGGGACAAAACTCTTTTGAATGTTTTCATCTTTTTATTGTTGTAGGTTTACGGAGAACCAAACACCAAAAAACGGGACTGTCCACGGAAAACGGGGACATCAGGGGCCTCATGTATAAAGCATGCGTACGCACAAAACAGGGCTGGAAACGTGCGTACGCCAGTTCCCACGCAAAGGTTGTGATTTATAAAAAAACAAACTTGATGGGAGAATGGGCTTGCAGGGTGGGATATTAGGATGATTCATGTACACACACTTGCAGGTGATCTGTGATTTATAAAGGGAACATTACTTTGTTTTATAAGTCTTCATAATTTTTGGTGTATGTCATTTTTGGCTTTTGTGCGTACATAGACTTTTAGTAAGAATCCCACGCACAGTTTTATACATGAGGCCCCTGGTCACCTTATATTATATTCTATATAATATTTATGTGACACCTTTTTGGAGATGTCTCCAACGCAAAGGTTTTCTCAGATGTACGTAACTTCTGGGTTTGTCCCTAAACTGTGGCTAAGAAATCCACACCCATAAGTGTTATATATTTCAAATGGGATGCACTCACTCTCCAGTCATTCACCCTCATCACATGTGGGGGAGGAATTACAACTAGATTATAATTACAAGGACTTTGTAGATGACAGTGTTTTTCTGGATCAGTGTTATCTATAATTCACTTAATTTGAATTATTTACGTCACTGAAGATGTCGAATTTAAATGACTCTAAATCAAACCTCACTCACACTTCATTGCTGTTCGATCGAGATGCACCAGTGAAGACATTTTTGACTGTGACTCCATGTGTTATTTTCCTCTATGTCAACGGGGTCATGCTTTACACCTTGAGGAAAAAGGCTTTTTTCCAGGAGGCGTCTCGCTACATTTTGTTCGGTCACATGCTTTGGCTTGACACGCTCAATCTGTTTATGAGTGTAGTGCTGTTTGTTTGTGCAGTCAGTAGGATTTTTATTATGAAAAATGTCTGTCTCATTCTTTTGGTTGCTGCAACGGTTCTCTTTCAGGTTTCGACCCTAAATCTGGCTTTAATGTCTCTGGAAAGGTATGTGGCCATCTGCTTTCCTCTCAGGCATGCAGATTTCACCACTTATAAAAAAACTAAAATGGCCATTGCTGTTGTCTGGATGATAGGGTTAAGCCAATGCTTGTCAGAAATTATTATCTTTTGCGCTGTTGATTCGACAAACACAGCAATGAATTTGTTCTGCTCAAGAACGACTCTTTTCAGACAGCAGGTATATAAAACACTGGATATAGCTTTCACTTGTATATATTTTGTGTTTGTATGTTTTACTATAATCTTTACTTATGCCTCTATAGCAGTTGTGGCTAAAACAGCCTCCTGTGATAGAATGTCAGCTAAAAAAGCCAATAAGACTGTACTGTTACATCTAATACAATTGTGTCTTGGTTCTGCATCCCTTTTAATTGGTGTCATCCAAGAGGCCATGTATGTTTATATTGACTATATGACTATGGTACACATCATGTATTTTTGCTTTGTGGTCTTTATCATTTTCCCAAAATGTCTAAGCCCTCTTATATATGGCCTGAGAGACCAAGCTTTTAGCTGTTTATTTAAATACTACTTCACGTTTGGTCTAAAAAAGCAAAATAGTTGTCATACAGAGACACACTTAGTTTCAGAGGATGTAAAGACCAATCTTACACATAATTTTCTCATAAAAAGTTCATTTTAATTGTAAAATGTGCTTGTGAATTGAGGTGATGAATGTTGGTGCTTAACTAAATTAATTTACATGTGGCAAACCAAAAGCATGTATTTAGCAAGCATGTTAAACTTATTTCACAATATTTCTCAGATGTTGAATGTGTAACTATATAGAAATACATTTGTTCATCATGTTGGTTCATCAGGTATGACTACAGACAGGCAAAAGCAATTTTGTTATAATAAAAAACTGGTTTCTGCATCTAACCTGTGCACATTATCATTATCATATTGTTTAATGGAAAATATGTTATATGTAAATATGCTCTTGCTTACTAAGCTCACTTAAACTATTATTGGGCGATTAAATTTAGAAAGCTTTTTAAAGTTTTGCATTTTAATAAGTTAAGGCTTGATCTGGACCTATAAGACATGACTTACTGATTTATTGAGCTTTATGACAATTAATAAGCTTTGTGCTTTTTGTGTAGATTCTTGTAATATAAATGTGTTTACATGTTTCATAATAAGCTTTTGTGCTTTTTAAATGTAAACTTTTCATATTATATTATCTGAAAATTATCTTTGGTGGAAAGTAACCTATTTCTGCTACTGAATAAATGCAATACTCATAATCATCCATGATTTATTTAATCATTAAAATAAGAAGGTTTCCAAAATAAAGTGGTAATGGGTTGGTCAGAGGATCTCAGGATGTTGACCCCCTTAAAGGGATAGTTCACCCAAAAATGAAAATTCTGTCGTCATTTGCTCACTCTCGTGTTGTTACAAACCTGTGTACATTTCTTTGTTCTGATAAACTCAAAGAAAGATATTTTGAGAATTGTTTGTATAACCAAACCCTAAACAAGAATAATATGGAAGTGAATGGGGTTCACAGTCAATCCTCAAAATATCTTCCTTCATGTTTATCAGAACAAAGTGATTTTAAAATGAACAAGTGACTTTTTTTTGATGACTAAAAATTATGACAATTGAGCACCACATCTAAATATACCTGATACATATATATAGAACTGCAAAATGTTAAAGGAATAGTCTACTCATTTTCAATATTAAAATATGTTATTACCTTAACTAAGAATTGTTGATACATCCCTCTATCATCTGTGTGCGTGCACGTAAGCGCTGGAGCGCGCTGCTACACTTCGATAGCATTTAGCTTAGCCCCATTCATTCAATGGTACCATTCAGAGATAAAGTTAGAAGTGACCAAACACATCAACGTTTTTCCTATTTAAGACGAGTAGTTATATAAAAGGTAGCCCTTTCGGATTTAAAAGAGGAACTATATTGTATGGTGTAATAGCACTTTTGGGAGTACTTCAACTCTTCTTAGTTAAGGTAATAACATATTTTAATATTGAAAATGAGTAGACTATTCCTTTAATATACTTAAAAAATATTTGAAAAAATGTAGGCCTGTTTTTTGTTTAGCACTGCACTTAATAAGCTGATATATAAAACACATATTGAGTGCATTTACATGCACAGTCTTACGCCGATTATGCTTAATAAACTGATAACGTGTGGGGTCATGTAAACGTGTAAAATTGTTTTCCTTTATCGGGGAAAGCCCATAAACGGTGTAAGCAAAAAACGATCAGCACTGGTAGTTTTTTGCTCATTACGCCAATTTCGCATGGCATGTAAACACCTTAACCGGCTCTCTCACGGTTTTGTCCATGTGCGCATGTCTCTGCGTGTGAAAGATAAACGTCACAAGCGGAAGTACGTGCAAAGTAACGCATAAAAGTCTCAGCTCGACTAAAGCAGTTGGCAGAGAAACTGTGAAAATAGAAGCTCATGTTAATTTACAGGTTCTGAAGACCCGAAAAGAGATACAACTGTACAGCTTAAGACAGATATGCTGTTGGCTTTTTGAGCGACTATTATGTACTATAGGTGGTGACGTCACTGCCTGCAAGAAAACTGATAATTCTCCAAGTACCATGTAAACGCAGTTGTCTGCATAACCGGTATATTGATTTGCATGAAACACATGAAAACAGTTTTCTATAATAAGCAGATTTTTGATAGTTATCCGCTTTTCCTGTGCATGTAAAGTACTCAGAGATAGTCTACAACACAGAATAATACCTGGATTTACTAAAATAACTCAGTTCAAAAGTTTGCACCCTTGATTCTTAATTCTGTGTGATGTTACTCGGACAATCAACACCTATGATTTGTAGTTGTTCATGAGTCACTTGTTTGTCACGAGTCATTAAACTGCCCACTGGTCTTCTGAGAAATCATCTATTCTAGGTCACACAATCTTTGCTTTCCAGCATCTTCTGCAAATCTGACACCTGCCCAACACTGACTTTATGATGTTGAGATTCATCTTTCACACTAAGGACAATTAATAGACTCATACACATCTCAATACTATTACAAAAGATACAAACATTCAATGATGCTCAAAAAAAGCAACATGATACATTGTGTGCCATTATGTTAACATTTAAAAATGATGATTGGTGTCAACTGTTAATATTTAATTTAAAGATTTAATTTTAATGTTACTAGTAGTAATGCCCTTTAGAAGCTACAAAAGATATTTAAATGTAAATATCTATAGACATTTTAAAATCAGTTTTTATGTGTGTTGTGTTATATCTAGCGGCGTGTGGCCACCCTTGTGTACGGTGCCCCCCCCCCCAAAGAAAATTAACCTGATGGTTAGTAGCCTTATTCTTATGAGGTTTAATTACACAGAATTTATGATAAATGAATGTCTTTTATAAAATGTCATTAAACTGTTCCCCACCTAACATCATCTCTGGGTCCCCCGGTTTGAGAACCACTGATATAGGTTATTTTTGACCCCAAATGTATTTATTTTTCACATGTATTCAAAACAGGCAGTGTGAGACACACAACACATACACAAACCAACCACTGGGATTCAAAACGTAATTTATGACATCACTAAAAGATGGGTTAATGATATTTAAAGTGTGATGATCTGGCATCCCTCTCTGGTGATTCTGAGATACGTATCAGTTTATTAGATTAAACAGCACCTGCAACACTTTGTAGACTGCAGTATTTTTCTGACTCTCTATTCTGTAACAGCAGCTGGGGTCACTTCGATCTTTAATTTGTTTACATTATTGAGAAAATGGCTGATTTAAATGTTTCTAAATCGAACCTCACTCAGACTTTTTTGGTGCTGGATCCAGATGCACATCTGAAGGCTGTCTTGTTTATGACACCATGTGTTATTTTTCTCTATGTAAACGGAGTCATGCTTTTCACCTTAAGGCAAAAGACTGTTTTTCTGGAAACGTCCCGTTACATTCTGTTCAGTCATATGCTGTGGGTCGATACGCTCAATTTGTTAATGAGTATACCTGTATATTTAATTGGCTTTAGTAGGACCTTATTTATAAAAAATGTCTGTTTTATTATTCTGGCAGCTCCATCGTTTCTCTTTCAGGTTTCAATTCTAAATCTGGCTTTAATGTCTCTGGAAAGGTATGTGGCCATCTGCTTTCCTCTCAGGCATGCAGATTTCACCACTTATAGAAGAACTCACATGGCCATTGCTGTCGTCTGGATGATAGGGTTAAGTCAGTGCTTTTCTGAAATGATTATTTTCTATGCTATTGATACTACAAACACAACAATGAATTTGTTCTGCTCAAGAACGACTCTTTTCAGACTGCAGGTGTATAAGAATCTTGATATAGCCTTTACTTGTATATTTTTTGTGTCTGTGTGTTTTACTATAATATTTACTTAGGCCTCCATAGCAGCTGTGGCTAAAACAGCCTCCTGTGATAAGTTGTCAGCTAAAAAAGCCAATAAGACTGTACTGTTACATCTAATACAGCTGGGTCTGTGTGCTGCATCTATTTTAGTTGGAGTTATCCAAGAGGCAATTTTTGCTCATACCGATTTTAAGACTTCATTGAATGTAATGTATTTTTGCTTTTTAGTGTTTATAATTTTTCCAAAATGTTTAAGTCCTCTTATATATGGCCTGAGAGACAAGGCTTTCAGTTGCTTATTTAAATACTACTTTACATGTGCTAAAGGCAAAATCAAACCAGTTTTGATAGAAGGACATGTTTAGACACAATTTTATGAAAATACTGTTGTTAAACCTGTTGAAAATGTTGTCCAATTTTCTTTAGTAAATAATAATTTTTGACTTTCAAAATATACAAAAACAAAATATGAGTCAGTTGCAATATCAATCAAATTTTAAACAGTTTTGTTGAAAAGATGTGACATTTAAATGTTCTTTCAGCCCAAAATTCAGGTGCACCTTCTCATGTTCACTTCCTGCTGTCAGGACGATATATAAGCAGATGAAAAAATAAAACGTGCACTGAAAAAAATGGACTTAGTGGGTCTTTGAATTTAAATAAAATAAACATGTATATGCAACACAAAATATTTATATTCCTTGTGTAAACATAATTTAATTGATTAGGATTAAAATGTTTTGTTTGAATGTAAAATGAACACATTATTCTCACATTGATTAAAATTGATTGAATTGCATACTTAAAGCAATAAAATTGGGTTTGCACACAAAACGGCACCTCCTGAGCAGCAGGTGGCAGTATAGCTCAATGAGAAGGATGTTGATTGCCATAAAAGAAGAATAAAGATCGTTTGTTTTGGGCGCCAAAATGAAGACTCAGCAGCAGTCAGTCAGAAGAACTCTCTCAGACGGACACCACGTTATTAAAGTAAGTTCTATTATTTATTTATGTTCGCTTCATACGTGATATATCTTCACTGGATAGACTATTTTTGTTAACAATATGTAGCCATTGCAATGACTTGCAGTAAATATTAGTTTGGAGGAGGTTGGTGGAGTAAGTTAACAGTCAGTCAAGCTCATAAAGAAAAACACAGCGTTTTAAAAACGTCAGCTGTTTAACGTTATTTCACGTTTGGTAGTTTTATCTGAGTTGAAAACTGTCAGCTTTGAGTTGACTTTTGAGGCACTTTTTACTCAGCTGTTCTATGGAAACGTGTCAGGACAAATAAAACGCTAACCAAACGTTATTCTGTCCAGAGTAACGTTATACATGTAATTTACCAGATAATATCAATTGACTACATTAATAATGACATTGCGTATTAAACAAACTGTCTGCTTAATCAGATGAACAGACCCGCGTCAGTTATTCGTGACTTCGCTGCGCCACGAGCAACACTTGATTCAATTAGAAAAAGCTTTTTTAAATGTCTCGCGTGACGTCTGGTATATTAACTGAAAAAAATATCGCTTTGAAGTGACCACACCTTAAAGCTGACGTTTTCAGAAGAGAACCTTGTTTTAAGGTCTAATTTTGTCCAACATTGCGTCCTATGACAGATATTATACTTATTTCATTATTGTTCTGTGTATGTGTGACCTTCATCATTTGAGGTTATGTGTTGATTTCTCCTCTGAATATTTCCTCTTATAGGTCTATCATCCTTGCATGCGCTACACACTCAAAAGCATTGGTAAGTCATTTCTTTCACTTTTCTACTGCCGTTAGGAGCTATATCTTATTTTTGTAACTAATATACAATTATTATTCTTTGACTCGCAGTACTCAAATATACAATGGTTGGTTAATTTGTTTTCAGATAAATGCTGAATTTAAAAGAATCACTACTGTCTTATGTTCCTGCGTGTCACCTAGACCTCCAATCCAAAAACCTGATGAAACTCTTCTATCAGAAAGGAGGACAGCTAGCAAAAAGACTTCAAACAATTAATGATCAAATGACAGAAGTAAGTAATATAGATTCATAGACATAAAAATGTGTAAACATTGTTGGAAGTACAGAACGTTTAGTATGTTTTAGTTACATCTTTTGGCACACGGTCATTAAAACACCTGGGAAGATTTAAAGGGGTAGTTCACCCAAAAATAAAAATTCTCATCACTTACTCCCTATCATGTTGTTACAAACCTGTATAAATGTCTTTGTTCTGATGAACACTAAGGAAGATATTTTGAGGAATGTTTGTAACCAAACCAATCATAAGCCCCATTCACTTCCATAGTGGGGAAAAATAATACTATTGAAGTGAATGGGGCTCATGAACAGTTTGGTTGCAAACATTTCTCAAAATAAATATCTTCCTTCATGTTTATCAGAACAAAGACATTTATACAGGTCTGTAACAACATGAGAGTGAGAAAATGAGAGAATTCACTTTTGATGTGATTGTCAGGTGTGTGGTAGCACACACTCGAAACGTGGCCTCTTTATTTAACTCATTCCAGTGTAGTGAACACTAGGGATGCTCCGATCAGGATTTTTGCAGTCGATACGATCACCGATTTGTAATCTTCGTGATCGGCCGATACCGATTCTGATTTTTTTAAAGCTGATATGCAAGCTCTTTGATGACTGTAACTGTTACATTTTTTCTAGATAAAATAATACCACGGATGTTGCCTTTGTTATATTACTTGCAGTAATTAGGTATATTATTGTTTTAATAGTGACTCAAATAAATAAGCACAACAAATATTTATTCTGCATAGAGAAATTTAATATGGCTTTAAAAAGGCTTATGTCTCCTAATAGTACTGAAAATAAAACACTTCACAGTCTTTACTGTATTAATTAAATATACACGCATTCGTATGAAGTATAAAAGTTCTTTAGTCAAGAGCAGAGAGTGATTTTATTGAGAGATGAATTAGGTTACTTCAGCTTTAAGACGTGAGAGGGAGATCGCTCTGTTCACGTGCACTGATGACAGGCTGCTGTGTGTGTGGGCGGCGGCTGAAAGCAGACAAGCAGCTGTGAGGAAAATAAAAGTTTAAGCGCTCAAAACTTTAAAACGCATGCAAATAATAAACTTTTGGCATGAGGATGCAATTGTCCGTGATAGATATGTGTTGTATACGCTGTTTGATGGGGATGTGAAGACGCCTCGCGCTGTTTACCGGAGCGCGTAGAAAATACGCATATCTCTGTAAAGGCAAAGAGAGACATACAAATCTGCACGCTGCACATGAGCAACAGGTTGTAAAAATGCTCGTGCTACGTAAAAAAAATGTCTTTAATTGCAGCCACATTCAGGATCCTTTTGATGACAAAAGTAAACAGAAAGATCGGTTTATGAGATCGGCAGATTTAGCGAGCACCGATCGAGTCATTTAATGCCATTATCGGCCGATCGATCGGAGCATCCCTAGTGAACACACACACACACACACACACACACACACACACACACACACACACACACACACACACACACACCCAGAGCAGTGGACAGTGCAGCTGCCTTGCTTTGTAACCCATGTATTTGTAACCAATTGTAACATGCTGTGGCAATGCACATGGGTCTGTATACTTACATTTATATTTGTTTGCATTGTACTAATTTCCAATGACACTTTTATTGTAACAGTAACTTTTTTCTGTTTCTTTAACTAAATTGGTCTGTTTTGTACAGGGCATGGATGAAGTCAGCATCAGCGTGGTCATTTGAAGACACCAATGTTGGGATTTGTGCTCTCAAACAACATGCTTCTTGTGATGAAGAAGAGGATCTTTGTATAGTCCTGGAAGGCATGAAGGTGTTGCAACATCGTGCCATGTTGTTTGAGCTGATGTATGCCTTAAACCTGAGCTATCCTGATCTCCACTTTATTTTTGAGGAAATCCAAAAGATTTTAATGGAACTGCATTGAACTTTAACAAACAGTTTCTTTCAGTGAAAGGATCAGAAAGACTGTGCTGCTCATTTATGTTCTTTTTATTTATCTGTTTTAAGTGTTTTCTCTTATTAATACATTAACAGTTTGCTGCTCAGAGTCTATTTTGGAAATGGTTGTTGTATTTTGTTTTTGATGAATTTTTGATTAACAGTTTATACAAATGCTGTAGCTCTGACTTTCTTAAGGATTGATATTTTCCAGTTTGTAAATCCATTTTAAAAATAATAGTACTTACTGTTTTGCATGTCTCTTTGGAATGCAGTGTTTGTGCTTTAGCACTTCTAAATCTACTGTGATAGTAACTATTTTAAACATTTGGGTCAGTTTCACAGATGGGGCTTTTCCTAGTACCAGACTTTTGCAATGCCATATATCAGTGCCATTGTTTTGTCTAAAGATGTACTCCAGTGTTGTTTTTGTAAGGTAGGTTTGTTTGTAAACTTTATTTTTGTAAAAATATCCTAATATAACTAGGGCCTAGTCATGGATTAATCTACAACCTGTTTGGGAAATTGCCCCTTTATGTATGTACTGCATGTGCTGATTGTTGTAATAGTTATTGACTGTTATTGAATTAATGTGTAGTGATTTAAATGAATTGATGATCTGAAAGCAGTGGTTTGCCTCAATATCACTAAACATTTGTACAAAACTCTTTGCTTTTTATGCCAATGCAAATGTATTTTGTATTTAAAAAAAATAAATAACATTTGGATAATTATGGGTGATTATTCTGGTGCCAGAGACATAATGAAATTGCTTTAGAGTTACATAATCCCATAATATAAGCATTAAAAAAGCATGTTGGAATTACAGATGAAAATCTAGTCCCCTTACATAATAAAATTACTTAAACATTACAAAATAAATGTGTTATAGTAAAGAGAAATATCACTTTGAGTCAACATATTTCTATTAGACTACTTAAAATAATAAAAATGTTTTGGTCTGACACATAAAAATTATTTGAGGAAAATAATTTTGGTTTTAAACAATCGGATCATGTGGGACCGATGTACACATTAAAATTACGTAAATTGAAAGGATTTTTTTTTTCAGTGTGTCATTACTGACCGTTTGATTAAACTTTCCTTTTTGGCTAACCTGCAGCAGCTAAATAAAAAAGTACTTTTCTTTAATTACTATTGGCACTTTTTGTTTCTGTGGAATCGAAACTTGGCACACAGCCTAAAAAATACATGTTTTTCACAAGTGTCCCGATAGTACATTCGCTCCCAAACAACAGCCTGTGTGTCATGAGGAAACACCTTCATGATAACAAAATAAAAGTTATTCATATTTAATAAGGTAATCAATACAGAGACAGATTAGTTGGTTCCACAATATCAATTTGTATTACTGTCATAACAAGAATGTGTCATATAATAATCATGAAAAGAAATTTTCCTGTCTGGCTTTTCTTTTATTTTGTAAATTGTGTTATACTATTGAGTATTACTACTGTTATCGTACTTCTTTCTTGTTATTGCAAATCTTACTTTAATTTTTTTAATTTTGACTATTTATTGCAATTTTACTTTTTTAATTTGATTTACTTTTTATTGTAATTTAATGTCCACCCAATGTTTAAGACAACATAAGAATTTCATTGTACCTATGTACATACTGTTTATGACAATAAAGATCTTGAATATTCTTCCTGTCATAGTATTACAAAGTTTTTGTACTGCTCATGAATGCACATTTTATTGATTTATGTCCATTAAGTAAGTTTGTGCATCTGTAACTTCACACAGAGTAGTTGTATACTTGAGGATATTTAGTAAGTTTACTTCAAAGGCAAATTTAGATTTGCTTTGTGGCAGTGCCATGTAGATGAAAATCAGTGTAGAGGTCAGCAAAAGGTCTTTCAGTTCTCCATAATTTGCACAACCAGTGTCTATCCTGGGCTCTTTCACTTCCACATTTTGTATTCATCATTCACCACAGCTTTAATATAACAACTCGTGAATTTTATTTAAAAGTGAATGTTGTAATGACATTGGATTTTGGGACAAAATGTTTCTTGGTTTAAATTACTTTATTACTTTTTTTCTATTGCACATGGCCATTATATTAGAAGTCTACAAATTGATAGGCCAAAAAGAACATAAAAATGTCTAGATGCACAATAATAACAGATAATGTTAAGAATAAACATAATTATTACAAAAAATACACACTGTGGAATGCATATCCATCATAATGACATGCTAGCATACAAAGAATTGCACCACATTTTATGAATCCCATGTTGATTTATAGAAGTGTGTCTTTCACGATCTAAAAGCTCTAGGGTGTTATGACAAACATCCACACTGGAACTTCTTCCCCTGTCTCATATACTAAATGATCACATTAAATATTTATGCTCTCTTTTCTTTTTAAAACTGTTTGGGAATAGGTGTTGCTGGAAAGACTGACAGAGAATTTTCCAGCAGAGATAATAGTCTTCAGGGCTTATGCCCATTCAGTACAAACACATTTATTATTAAGAGGCTGATACTAATTATGTTTTAGTAATGACATCTGGACATCACTCATACTGGTGTGACTGCAGATGGAGGTGTTTAAGTGAAATAAATTCATATTAATTTCATATTAAAAATTCACTCTTTCCTCTGAGGGTTTTTTTTTTTGGAAATGGAATCCTTTCAGATAAATAGATAAATATTCTTTAGGAGTTGTAATGTTTCGGAAATTAATTCAGTAATGCAGTTTGTCAGATGGAAGGATGAAGGAAAGAAAGACTCTTGAATAGACATTTTTAATTAATTAATAAATAAATTCTAAAAAGTTCATTCACACTTGAATTAAATGTTTTATGATGATCTTAAAATATAAATGTAGATGTTAAGATAGCTAAATATATAAATAATTCAAAATATTCTATGCTTTTAGTCACAAGTTCACAACACAATTCCCACAGTTACTCAGTTGTTCCACAGATGTGATAAGTTATTATTATAATAAAATGAAGAAAAATAATAAAAATAGAACTTTTGTGTCCCATCTAAAGAGCCTAAGTCATTTTGGAGTGTGTACTGTATAGTATGTAATGATAGATCAGAAAAACAGACTGTAGCCTACCTGTAAAACAGGATCTATGCTCACATTAGCAATAAAGTTGGCTATATTTGGCTTTCTAGGGGTGTTTTCTTATCATGCAGACCGTAGCTGTCACTAAGAGAGAGAAAGAAACAAAGAATGCTTGATGACAGACATCGGTAACTAAATATTTCTATGATAGAATGTTGATAAAAGAAAGGAGCAGCATATGTAAACACGTCCGGTTGTAATCCCGTGTATCCGCCAGGGGGCATTATTCACTACTGTCTGAATAAACATGGCGGCGTACAGACGGAGAGTAATAGCTGCTGGACTGAGGTAGTGTATAATATTTTTAAGCGTATTATGTCAATATTATTTATCAGAATTTAGCTGTATTTTATATGTAATTCTCTACAATAATCAATAATTCGACGATAATTTACAGGAGTGTAGTATAGAACCACCCTGATGTTATCGGTTGTAGCAGTAGCTCGCTAGTTTGCTCAGTTTTATCAGTTGTTTGGTTTTAATTTTCATTTTATTATGTGCCCTTAATTGTTTTCATGTTTTGCTTAGCTGTGCGTCTTCCTGGATAAACAGGAGTGTCTGTCAGAGCCGAAGATTTGCTGTGCTACCCACCGTCGTCAGGAGAAACTGGGTGACGTTGAGTGTCACGGGCGCGCTCTGTGCCGTTCCGTTCACGCAGGTCTGAACCGTCTGCGTTTGATTTCATGCGGCGCTGCGCAGACTGATCGGCATATGACATGAAAGTACCGCGAGAGCGATTAGAAAGCTGTGCTCTCGCGGTAAATTTATGTCATACACAGCTAGCCTTCTAAAATATACACTTACATGTAAATATAATTTAAATAAAGAATCAAACTTTGTTAAATGTGAATTAATAGTGCAATATACCCTACTGAAAAATCCATCTGAGTATAAGATGGTAGCTGGTTTAAGGTGGCAGTAGCTGGCTTAAGCTGGTCATCCCACCCTGGCAAAGCTGGTCAAGCTGGTGGGTTAAAAGTCTATCTTTATAAGTGACCAAAACACAGCTACACCCGCTAAAACCAAGCTGGGAAACTAGCAAAAAACCGCTCAACAGCTGATTTTAGATTTTAGTTTTTTTCAGTAGTGATGGCTACACATTTCAGAAGTTACACATGAAATGATGCGCCTGCAATTCATACGTATGTCCATACGTTTTTTTTATGTTGTTTCTCTCTTTGCCTTGTTTAGAAACCAGAAAGTCTGTCTCATGAAGAGCTGGTACGGAGGGCATCATCTCTGGTCACTGACAGCACTAATACTTTCCTGTCACAAACCACTTTAGCACTGCTAGACTCCCTAACATGTTATACTAAGGTAATCTGAACTGTTAAAATGTTGTTATGTGTTTTTTAATTACTTCAGGAGATATCACAACCCTACTAAGACTGTTACCTTATCTATTGACAACACACTTGTCTTCTCTAGGTGATTAACAATCTTGTGACATTACACAAACAATATGTGGCTTCCATTAAAAAACTTAGCCCTGCAGATGAGGATGCTATTTGGCAGCTCATTCTTCGACAACGTCAAGAGGTAATAATTTCTTTGCACCTCATCAGGCTTTAAATGAGAAATGCCTTTACTTGATGTAGTTTTAAAGTCCTTTATGCTTTTTCTCATATTCAACTTTAGAAATTGTGCAGTGTCGCTGGTTGAGCATAAAAAAGGTCTGCAAAGTGTGATATAAATAATTTTATTATTTATAATAATATTTTTATTATTATAAATTATTTATTCTGTTACAGAAAATGAATGGCTCTTTGGGATTTTAGTGTGCTATATTCAAATATCATAATTTATTTCAATAAAAATATTTTCTGCCAAAAGGCACATGCAAAAAAAAAATGATTGAGCCTGGTTGAGCTGCTTTAGTAATGTGTTTTTGAAGATATGCTGATTTTTCACCCACTTTTTTTGGTTTCCACTAATTTTGATGTAGTTTTTAGCTGAGGGCTCACTTTTTCACTTTTGGAAGTCTCTGTTAAATTGTCGGCCTGGTGACAAATATTTGGCCACATAGTTATCATAAGGATAACTAACAGTGCATTTTATTCTAGGGTGTTATTTTTGAAAGGTAATAACATCACATCTAAAAATATATGACACTGACATTTTTTTTTATTCAATTTACTAAATTTTTTTAAGGTGAATGGTTATGCAATCAATTTATTTAAGCTACATTTAAACAAAAGTTGTTTGTTTTTGTTTTGTTTTTCTAATTTTTTTTTTTAATGTAGCTTAAATAAATTGATTGCGACCACTTACCTTAAAAATTTTTGTAAATTAAATGAATCATTTTTTCAGTGTACAAAATAAAACATATACTGTAAAACATCCAGTTAAAGTTATACTTGCGAAGGTGTTGTGATCAATTTGCACATTCTTTTACATTTTTAATATATGATGGGGGTTCCAATTGATTGACAGCATTGTTAGTGTTTACCCCTGAGAAGTTGAAGCTTGAGGGTATGATAAAAGGCAAGTCATGGATAACCAATAGCAAAGACTGGTTCAGGTTTACAAATCAGAGAAGTCGGGATAATAAAGAGACAGGGGGCATTTGAAATAGACTGGAAAGAGAGGTGCTGCTGCGTTTATGTAAAATATGTGGAAAAAAATGTTTTTTAAACAATCAAGCATGAATAAACCTAAAAAAAATCTAAACTTTCTAAAAGGGTATTATAGATTCATTTTAATACTGTGCTATTTTACACTATACATGTAACACAAACCCAGATGCACAAACATGACATGAAAAAAATTAATGTTGTTACTTATTTAATTAGGTAATGGAGAGGCAAAAAGATTGCAAACGATTTGAATCATGCTGGATGACAGCCATAAATCTCTCAGAGATGGCAGCAGAGGCGGCCTTCAATGCAGGTATGTCCCATATTCAAATTTAAACAGTCCAAGGCTGGTCAGCCTTCAGAAATGAGGACTCCTTTTTGCAATAGCAGAGTTGGTGGATCCTCCTGCCACCTGCTGGTTGTCTTTTGCATTGCATTTCTGCAAGATGACATCATAGTATAACCATTCTTTTTTTTCTCAACAGGGGCTGACCAAGCTTCTGTAACAGTACAGAGTAATCTACATGTTGCACGGTCTCAGGTGAAACATGTTCAACAACTCTCAGAGGAGGCAGAGAAACAACTCAAAGACTCTAAGGCTGGTGTAAGTGAGAGGCTAAAAATGGCCCACAACACCAGAATGGAGGAAGATGAGGACATCCCAGATGCATATCTACGAGAAGATTAGTGACATCATGAACCCTTACAGTAATGTGGCAATTCTGAAACCAACATTACTTGTTTAATCACTGAAGCGTATGCCCGCTGGCATATGTTCAAAATATTGTGTGCTTAAGAAAATGCTGTGAAACATGCTTAAATGACAAAAAGTATTAAGAGTAAACTATGAGGGGATAAAGGGACAAGATTAAGATGTTCCATCTCAGGTGCCTTACAATAGTTTGTAATTAAAGATCATTATGAAAACATAATATATATATATACATATTTGAATAGAATTACATGTACTTTAAAAAAAGAAAATCCAAAAATGTGCTGATTTTCCATTTTGTGCGTTGCTGTAAGCAAAATATGTGTGGAATATAATTAGAGAAAGCAAGGGGTATATATCCTGTGTGATTTTTTTCCCCCCTCTTTAAATGTATTTTATAAATTAAGGTTTGGAATTTCTGTTTCTTTTGGTTCTGGGTTTTAAGCTCTAAAGAAATTAAAGATTATTTGTGATGTTACTTTCTGCGAGTTTGTCTAGTTTTCTGTTTCAATAGGATATTCTATTGTGTTATAAGTTTTATTTAATCTTTACATTTGGAAATTGGAATTAATAAAATTAAGAATGATTAAATACTTAATAAGGCTTCAATTTTCATGCTTTCCTTTATAATCTTTTTATTATATTCTTTCAAATCTTATGTTTTTATGTTACAAAATTAGGATTCTGTGTTATGGGCTGAGGAGCACTTTACCAACCTATCCATGACCTATCCACTAGAAATTTCATTCTGTCTGTTCAGTCCAGATGATTTAATCTTTTCACCAGTCACACTTCTGAACCCAAGTGCCATTATTTTATCCCATCGCATGGTAATATTCAAACATTTGTGTTTTTTTAATAAATCTGGTTTATATACACTTTATAATTTATTGCATATTTTTGTAAAATGTCTTGCATAGATTTTTTTATATATAAACGAATACATCTTTCTTTTTCTATATGGTATCCTCTTACATCCAGCAGATGGTGCTATAAGACAAATTGTTGACTTTCTCCATGGGGTTTAGCAGCAGGTCATCAGAAACTCTTTTTTATATTTCATATTACATACATATATATACATTTTTGATATTTCATATTACATCATTTGTTGTAAACTCCTAAATTTGTCAAATGTTTGTTTTTATTTAGTGATAAATTGTAATAGTCAATTCTTCATGGTCCAACATTTGTTTTATTAAAATCAGCAGTAGATTTGAAGAGGTTTAGCGTTACAATAAATGTCACAATCTGAATTGTCACTGGTAAACAGCTTGCTAACTGGCCACCACTATGGTTGGTATATTTTACCCCTGTCCTATTCAACCAGACTATTAGAAAGTCTTCAGAAGAATTGCTTCTCCACCCTGCACTTTCCACATCATTCATTTTCTGCAACTGTTCTGTGCATAAGTACTGGTTACTGGCACGTTATATCATGACATTAGGCACATGATTTATTTTCTGCTGAGACCTGTTCTATGTAACATGTCTAGGTGATGTTTAAAACTGCAGCTTTGAGAAATACTCCAGTGTATGTACTTGAATAAACTATAGTCTGCTCTGCAATGAGGGAGTCAGAACGTGTTGGTACAAAAGAGAGCACCAAACCTCCTTTTTTAAGGGTCCTTGAGGACTCATGCAACATTCCTTAAGTAGGCAACACCCTTGGTGCTTCTCAACTTTACAAAAGCAAGATTTAAAAATTATTATTTTAAATGCACAAAATGCAAAAAAATCTTTTAGCGTCCCTACCACTTTAACATATTATACTAGGTTGATAAATGAGGAAAAGATGCAGCAGAGTTTAACACAGCAGGTTTGAGCAATTACACCTCAAGTGCTCTAAAGTATGTCCATTTGTTATGGCTCCAAGACAACCTCTGGAGTAAGATGTAGACTAGATCAACTGCATTATCACTTCAGTCGGGGATACATTACCATTTGAATGTTACCATGGCATCACACCATTAAGGACACAAAAACTCTTTGAGGGAAGCTTGCCGAGTAACCAGCTTCATTGTTTTTAGCTAACAAAGTTTTTGAACAAAAACATCTCTAAAGTATACAAAACGCAATTAAAAGATTGAATTGTTAATGATTGTTTTGTGACTTTAAAATGTATGTTTATGTCATTAAACTTCGAATTAAGCTAGAAAAAAGTACTTTCCATTCAAAGGACCAAAAGACTTCTCTTTATATAGCTCATCTGAAAATATCTCCAAACTGGTATCAAAAGACAAACGTCCAGACGGACAGAAAAGGCACTTTATTGATCCCGTGTCACACATTTTAAAGAACTGTGGGTTTTACATCAGAATTAAATTCATAGATCACCATAAAGCTGTCAGTCAGTCGGTGAGTAAGGCCTTTTCAAGTTTTTTTAATCATTTGGAGTACCTCATAAATAAACCTTACTTTTTGCCAGGTACAAATACGTGCCCAGTTTCTCTTTCTTGCAGTTTTATAAATACAAAAATATAGGACTTCCTTCTTTCAATGATGCAAAATTATGATTTTTACATAATTGAAAGAAGGAAGTGCAACACTGAAATCTGTATTTCTCCTGTCTCAGGGGAAACAGAGGGAATGATGTACGACCATTCAAAAACATGACTGGGTTTCTAACTATACACAGCTTAATGCAAATAGGCGAAGTGTCCCTTTAAACTACATTTGATTTAGCTAACGCTGTTGACCAAAAAAAGAGATAATTGTTTAGTTCACAGAGTCAAACAAAAGAAAAGGATTTAGGATTTAGTTGAAGAAGGAATGCTGATAGACAAGTGTCTTTGTGAGGGAAGCCTTCTGGGGCAGATAGAGAAATAGATTAAAAGATTTAGTCTATCATTGGCCTGATGATGAGGATATAAAAGAAATAAACAGATCTTTACTAAATTAGATAACTGTTCTAGAGCTCAAACTTTTTCAGCGTGCGGCCCCCCTTGTGTAAGGTACATTCCTTCGCGACCCCCCAAAGAAAATTTGTGACAAAAAACTGTTCTAAAACTCAAAATTTTATTTAAAGAAACATTAAATTATACAAAAATGTAGTGCTTTTGGTTAGTAGCCTTATTTTTTTAGATTTAATTACACAGAATTCATGATAAATTATTTTATTTCATAAAATGTCATAAAACTGGGGCCCCCCTGGCACCATCTCGCGGCCGCCCTGGGGGCCCCGGCCCCCAGTTTGAAAACCACTGCTCTAGAGGGCCTGTTGGAGAGCCCATGTCTGAAGGATAGTCTGGGGATCTTCATGGAGATCTTTTTTTATATAAATAGATATGTTTATATTTTTGGTCCTTTATCCAATTTCATTGAGTTATTTTCTTGCGTTTTTGAGATCCACAAAACCCTGGAGATAAAATAGCAATTTATTCATCCAATATCTTTATTAAAGAAACAATAAGGGGAAGAGATGGTGTGATTTTACTTTTTATTTTCCAGCTCCCGTTCAAATAAAGAAAATGTATCATGGTTTAATGTAGACATAACTGACACTCAATAAATTGCTGACTGACCAAAAAGTTAAAGCAGAGCACTAAGCCACCTCCTGTTGTTGGTTGTAAGGATTAGTTTGTTCATTTCTATATGCCACAATTAGATCCAGTAGTGGATGCCAGTTGGGTGAGGGGCTTTCTTGAGACAAGTAAAGCATAGAGGAATTTGTAAGAATCAGGGTTCAGAGTGGATTAGCAGGGGTACGGGGATTACACAAAGTTAGTTGCCTTTTTGAAATGTTAGCTTTTACAAAAGGAACAAGATGATCCTTCAAACAAATAAAGAGTGGAAACTAAATGTACAAAGATTTGACACACCTCTGCCTTGCTTTTCAGTTATTTGGTAACAAATGGTTATAGCTTTAGACAGAATATCAGTCACAATTTTTACCACAAACATTACTACAGTAAAATGGTAGCATATGGCATGAGCACTACTGACATGAAAAATGTGCAATTAAAGTGACAAATCAAATAGACTTGAACAGTTGTTTTATAGTTTAAAGGAAATCCAGTATAGTTTTTAAAATATTTCTTATTATCTTTCTGTGACAACAACAACATAGCCTAAGTAAGTAAATGCTGTGTTTTAAAACCATAGTTCATAAATGGTGATTTTTGTTAAAATAAACTAATAGTTTGATCCAACTATTCGCTATCATGTGCACCGTAGTTTGTTGTTTTTTGTAATAAATTATGTAAAACAGCTCTCTGCTTGATTGTCTCCCAGCAATTCTAATATAATGTCCACCAATGAGCTTAGTTTGCAAATAATGGCATGCATATAAAGATTCAGGTGAGTCCGTACACCCCCATAGCGGAGAGACAGAGTGGTACGGTCCAGACGCAGCCTTTTCCCTATGGAGTTGTTGCTGAGGAGGTTTGAGTTTCAGGGAGAACGAGAGCGAGGACGGGCGGCGATATGGCGCTGACAATGACTGCCCAATGTCTCAGGAATAACCCGATTCACTCGGGGCTGAATGTTAGGATCTTATTCATGATGTCTTTTGTGTCAGGTAGGTCTGATCATGCGCTATTTCTCTTGCTGTGAGGGTTTGATAAAGTTTAGGGGAATCCGTGGTCTTGAGCGCGTGAACATGATGCCGTCCAGGCGCGTGGACAGTTTTCTTCAAACGTCACCGTGCGAAAAAGTTTTTAAAACTTCCATGCACTCCACAAAGTTTTGGAGGGATTTTAAAGATTAGCTCTCAAAGCCGAATCTTTTGATCTTATGTGGTCTTAACCTTGCAATACCGTTATTTTCCTTACAAACTTATGGTGATTGTGCGGATTCTAATCGCAGGATTTCTCGCACGAGGACTGCGATTTAGCTGCCATGGAAACATTCAAGCAGAAAATAAAAGAAACGACCATAACTGTTTTTCGTATTTTTATTATTATTAAATTGTTAGTGCATTCAAACTTTTAAACTATACAATCGTTTAACATTCAAATATTTAAAGAATAATCGGATGCTCGTAGTAACCCTTTGACATTTGTGCGCTGGCAGTATGGTATGCTGGTTATTGTTAGCCTACCACGTAACTAGTGCCAAATGTCACACTCTTTGTTCTAACTGTAAATAAAAAATGGAAAGTTATTTTGACCATTTAAAAATCCAATCGATATGTGGTTCATTCAGTAGCGTTTGCTTTGCTTTTTGTATGATTAAAAGTTGTACAATGGGCTGATCCAGAAGTTTGTTGTGACCCACTTAAATTTCCAGTTTTTGTCCAACATGGTAAAAATGATATTTATTTAACCGAAAGTGACATTCATAATGTTTTACTGTACGCCACGCCGTTGCTCGTGGATATAAACGACCCTAGAATGGAATAACAATATTTGTGGATGGATAAACCAATTCGGTCCCTGACAGCGTCCACAAGCACACCTGTCACGATCGCAGTTGTCTTCTCTTAGCAACGGGCCAGCAAATCTCAGCTGTGGTGTGTATCGTTTTGCAGCTGTAGGGGACACACGCAGCCAGAGGTCAGACCAAAACACAGCACTCCGGCTCGTGCACTGTGGGGGCGGTATCCATAGCGACCGGTTTGTCTGCACTAGACGGCGTCCTTGCGCCTGATCGATCTCTCACTGGACAAACCGAATTCCCTTACGTGTTCCCACGCCTCGCAACATTTGTTGGGCTCTTGGAGGACAACAGTTGCGCTTTTGTCTGTGTGATGCTGTTTAGTGTTTAAGTAAACATTTGGAAAGAGATGTTTATTTTAAGCTTTATTTGTTTGTGCTGATGACATTGCCATGGGTGCATACTGTAAATCCTTTTTATACAATGAAATTGTGGCGGTGAGCAACCGTTACCATTTTGTCCTAAGATCATTTGAAAAGTATACTTTGTAAGACCAAAGATCAGCGGGGCATCCGCTCCCAGACCCCTGCTTCCATTGCCATTGCGTCTCCTGTCCTCAGGTTGTCCAGACGTGTGTCGTAAGCTGCACTGCTGTGAGTGATGGCAGCAAGGGAATGAGGAGGAAAGAACAACAGTTAAAAATACCACACAGAAGCTGAGGATTAGTTCAGGCATTCCACTCCGTATATCCCACCCACCATCCCGGTCTTTCTCTACCTCTCGCTAACTGCTCTTCACTTCGTCTCATTCATGTCATCTTAATTGCTTTTTCTCTCTGTCTCTGTCACAGTGTTCCATTTTTGTCCTTGAATCAAATTGGCTTGGTTAATAACTTGCACTTTGAATTTTCTCTCAGGCCTTTTTCTTTGTTAAAGGCAGTTTCTCCATGTGTCTTTTATATCTAAAGGGATATCAGTAATTGCACAATGAACCTAAGTGTTGTCTCAAACAATTAAGTAAATATTACTAGACTACCGATACATTAAAACTCTTCGTCCTTTAAATTTATTCCTTTAAAAATCTATGAATCTAAACAATTTATACTTAAAATTATCAGTACGAAATGTTGAGAAGACCCTTGTGCCTGAAAATTGATTGTTTGGCCTCGGAATAAGAACTGATGGATGGGACATTTAAATAGTAGTTAATAAAAGGCCATAGAAGGTTTGATAAAATATTTCACCATTCATGTAATTTCGTGTTTAGTTGGGTAAACATGGACCCTCTTGTTTTTCTTTACAATAATGCATGGATTTTAGAAATACTTCTTTTAGTGTGTTTCTGTGAAGAATCAAGTTTTCAATGATTGACAAGTTAGGAATTTGCATGCTATAAGGCCCTTAAACAAAGTAAGTGAACTTAAGTACAGTCTACATAAGCACCAGCAGCTTTCTGTTGCATAAACTGCTTGGACTAGTCTTACAAGTTAGTTAACCAATTTGTATCGTAAAGACTGGTCATAACTGTAAGTTACATAAGAATGTATATTTATGAATTTGAAAACTAGTACTTAAGACAGTCTTAACTTAGGCACAATGTTTATAGATCTGGCCCCAGATTAAAGGCGGGGTGCATGATCTCCTGAAAGCCAATGTTGACATTTGAAATCACCTAAACAAACAGCCACTAACCGAATGGACCTTCTTTTGATAGACCTGTCCCACACATACGCAACCCAGGCAAAGATGTCAGTTAGCAGACATGCCCCTTACTGCTGATTGGCTACGAGTGTGTTATGCTACTCGGCCCGACTCCCTTTTCTAAAGCGTTTTTCAAAAATTGTGCTTTGGGAGACCCAAGTGACCCTTCGTTGGAAGATTAATTGACAGGCGACCTGGCCAATAGAATTGAATGGAATTGAATGCCTTTATTGTCATTGCATTTTTCTGCATACAACTAAATTAGGAGCGGTGCTCCTAATTGGTGTTCAAAACGTATAGCCACAACAGACAATAAACGAAAGCCAGAGACAATAAACTTGAGCTTATTTCGACTAACAGGTTTGAAAATGTTTTAAGACCACATAAACAAAATGACAAACGAGAGAGCTAGGAACAGCTGCTGCGTCTGTGCGTGCCGCCATATTGTATTGTGTCAATTCATAATGCCTAGCCCATTTCTTTTCGCCATTTGGGCCTACAAACCACAAAGTAGGGTTAAATTAGGGACTTCAAACAATTTTTAAAGTCCTTTGCGATTGTTGCTTGTCACATTGTGGGAGCATGATCCCAGCTAAAAGCCGTGTCACACTGTGGGTTCCCAGTTGTCCCAGTATGTAGTGTTGGGCGATATGCCCCATTTTGAGATCGTCCTATCGTCAGCGTGTAAGATCGACAATACACGATAGGGCGTGGCAGTAGTTTACTTATTTATTTATTCATTTTTACTTATTTATGACAAGTCACTTGATTGGTGGCCATAAAAGGAAGGAAGGGCAACACTGTTATGACCGCATCCTTCTGAAAACTGATGCCATTAATCCATCCACATTATTAAGTCCAGGCGCTCTAAAATTTCCTGCGTGCCAAGGAGTGGGAACAACAAACTCGCTGTTTAAAACCCTCTGCGTGCCTAACAACCTCTCTAGTACAAGGAATTGTCAGAGCCGCGCGTATTACAAGTTCAGGTGCTAGAAGGAGTCCATGCCGTGCACATTCAGGTCCAAGCAAAAGTCCAAGAAAAGCACGCAGTACGCATGTTAATGTGAAACTATGATGATAATAAGAATACCTATTGCGATCTATCCTCATGAAATCCCGCTATTAGCGATGTGTCTGACGATCGTCTATACACGATACTATCGGCACAACCCTAGTCTTTATACACTGAAATAGCTATATATATTGCATTTCTGTCAAGAGATCCTCCTACATGTAGGCCAGTGCGCTTTTAAAGCGAATGTTGAGAAATCTAAATGTAATAATTGAATAACCTGAACCTATTTATAGGGTGAAAACATGCACATGCATGTTTTGCGGTTGTCGGAACAGGGATTTCTCTACTTGGCCAGTACTGGTTACACCACTTGGAGAGGGGTTAAATAATAAATGACCTCTTTATATAGACCCTTTCATCTGTGGAGTAGAGTGATCTCACCCTTTTGCCGGTCATTATGTGACTGTGGGATATGCCACAGACCGGATTTGAACCTTCGTCCTCATGAGCACAACTGCTCTGGCATGCCATTGGCACATGCGCTACCCACTGCACCATGGCTCAGACAGCCTAGGGTTATGACCAATGGTTTAAATGACCAACATTTTTTTTTTTGGGCCTCTCATTGAATTCCATAAGACCAAGCGAGATTGAGTCATGTCTTGGTTAAATTGTAGTTTTTTGTTGTTGTCTTTTTAGTGCAGGAATGCTTCTTGGTAGAGATGCAACAGCTCAGATTTTCTTGGTCATTTGTGTATATACCAACTTAATATTTTGCCCTCTCCACATGGATGTTTTCCATCTTGCTTGCGTGTTTTCCTCTTGTTCTACCCTGCAGGATGAGCCATAACAATAAATGTCCCTGTAACAATATAAAGTAATATACCATAAACACAATAGGCTTTAGTCTGTTATTGTTTTTTGTTCAGTTGTCAGTAGTGGTTTGAGCATTTCAACTTCAGTTTGAGGCAAAATCTCAGGAACGAGAATACTGAAGTATGATTTTGTTTACATAGTATACGATATGTGCTTGTAAGCCAAAGTGAACAAAAACTTGGATGGGATGTCCGTGCATGCTGTAGACAATTGATAGTGATTCTCTGCAAATGCGTTGGATAATCCTTTTTTTTTTTTTTTAAGCAATAATGGTAAGGCCATCTTATGCACGCACACATAAGATAGTTAAGTTTGTGTTGTATGTGCTGTTGTTAAAACCGAAGTCTGATCTGTGCATCGTTCCTTTTCTGTATTCAATGTCTGAACCACCTACCCTGCTTTGCACAGGACTATCATTCTTGCCAAAGCATAAAGTCTTGCTCGGTGACCTCCACGTCAGGCAGCTGTTTCTCTCTAGGTAGGGAAGTGGCCAGTATGTCTTCTCTGAGCCTGTGGTTTTGACATTTCTCCTGTTTAGTCCCAAACTTTACTCTGTGGTTTAGTTCATTTTTGCAGCTATTTAAAGATGCCATAGACATTTGATTTTGCCCTGCTGTTGCTTATGTCATTCATAGCGGGTTCAAAGGGTGATGGAAGGACCATGTTGGATGAAGTTGCCTGTTTCTTATTCATATTCAGCTAATTAGCTGTTAGCGGCAGCATGTGCTATATGTGCCCGTCTCAAGACTTAAACCAGTCTAAACAGTGTTTTATTAAGGCACAGATGTTCAAACTAGGGCTGAAACGATTCATAGAGTTACTCGATTTACTCGATTCAAAAAATTCATCTAGGCAAAAATTCTGCCTCGAAGCCTCGTTAAATTCCTATGACGCGCACTACACGCGCCGAGATCTGATTCACACAGACCGTTGTTCAATGTTCAGGAAGCGCATCATAGCGCGTGGTACATTTTGAATTTAGTTGGCACGATGGCGGAGCGAATATGTCCATAAACAGCAGAGAGAGACTGTCTAAAGTTTGGGATCATTACATTCAGCATCTGAACTGAAAACATCCACTGTTGTTTCACCAAGCGTCGATAAAACAAGGTAACGTAGCTTCCGCTGATTTTAATCCCATACTGTATTTGTAGCGATGTCGTTATGCGGTTTGACTAGATATGATGTTTAGCTTTGATGTTTTTAAGTAGTAAACGTATTCACGTTCAATTGCAGGAGAGTATAGCTTAAAAAAGAACCCCTTCACACACACGCATGCACTACAGGTGTGTGTACCAAAAAACGGCACCACAGTGCAGTCATATATGGGCAACTTGTAATCTGACATATTTTGTTCAATAATAATAATCTGTCTTATTGGAGTTTAGCATAAGGAAGTTATTCTCTCTCACGCGAGTCAGACCGATCGCGCAATTCATCACATATGCTTAAACTTTTATGTAGCCACGCAACAATAATTTCAGCATGCATTCACTGTATAGAGCGGGACGTGATGTTGTGATTTTTCGAACGGATTCTTAACCTAAAATGCACCGCAATGCAAGTGATGCAAACCAAATGCAGCGTTCTATTGAAAAGTAATGTATGTATTTCTGCAGTACCAAAATGCAATGAAGCAACTGAACGTCTGACTGGGGTGTCACTCTTCCTCACGCACAGAACGTGTGCACACACACAAACACAAGTGCACGTGCGCGCATACACACAGGTTGTTACAATAGCAAATAGGCTCACCCCAGAAATGATATATTATATGTTAAAAGCCTAATGGTAAATGCTGCAGGTGTAGAAATGTACATAAACCAGATATTTACTTTGATGTCAGGGCTAGATTACAGCATGAAACCTGTTGTGCATATTAATAAATTAAAGCGTTTAATTGTTGGCACTGGCACTTATAAACACTAAATGGGTAAAAAATTGAAATAAATAGGCTTATTTCTTGGAGCCAAATACCTCTGGTTTTTTTAGAAATAAAAGCCAAATGCTTGAACATTTTACAGCCAAGTCATTTTCGTTATGCATTATTTGTTTTGGTTGTTTAAAAACACACACAAAAATTATCTGATTACTCGATTAATCGATCGATTCAGTGCTAGATTAATCGATTACAAAAAGAATCGATAGCTGCAGCCCTAGTTCAAACAACCCCTGACTGAATGTTTTTTTTAATGTGGCAAAAAAATGTAAGCTCGTAGATTCCTCCAGGTCAAATTTGAGGTAGGAAGTTAATTTTTAGCTATTGGAGTTAATTGTTAAACGCAGGAGCATGACACTCATTCTAGCCAGTCAGTGTATACATTTTATGTGAAGTATATTTTATAAGTCAGAATGCAAGAGGATGCAACTTGTTTTTGGATCCAGAAATGAAGTATCTAAACAGGTTGCAGGCTTTCCCGCAGAAAATTTGTTAGTTAAGGTGGTAGGGTTGTGTGGGTGGGCGGGGCCGGGGGCATGCCAATCAAAGGGGTGGGGTGTACGCGTCATGATGAAAATATTTTTATTGAAAACACTCAAATAAAACTTAATTTTGAAGAAACTATGACAGAAAATGAACACATACTAGATTATTAATGAATAAAATGTTTTATCAACTGGCTAGTTATCCTCCAGACAGTGACGGACCATGTCTTTCTCTCATTTCGGCCATGCACAGGCTATTCTCCAAGATGCACTTGATGGCCTTTTGTGCAGCGAATTTTTTTGGATGACCTAGTTAAGGTGGTAGGGTTTCCCAGCTTAGGTGGGCCGCCCGAACTGAAAAGTGCTGCGGGAAGCCCCCCACCACACTCCCCCATGTTTACATAACTGCTATCCCTCTCCTCAACTAGCACTGTTGTTTTAGTGCTCAAACCTGTGGTCAACCAGTAATTTGTTACATTTTTTTTTACAGTTGTAACATTAAACTTTACATTTGGAAGGAATATATTGATAAAAAAATGCCTTGCAAGTTATTTTATTGTATGATGCAATGACAAGGCAATGAAAGGTTATACATTTACAAATAACTTCTAATAAAATAAAGTCCCCTCTGACGAATGTCACGAGTCAATTATTTTTGTTTCTTTGCTTAGGTGCTGTTTTGTTACCATGGTATCTTTCTTTACCACGGCGCTTCTCAAAGCTCTATGATTTCATATCCAATCACTGTCATGTCATATAGCTCTGTTTTCCAAATGATGAATACTGGCCCAGTTTATGCATATTTGTTGCATTGTGTGCAGGTTTCAGATATTTTACAGATTGTCCCGGGATGCATGGACGTCCCTGGGGTCCCTCAGGGGCCTGCAGCACTGTTACAAAAGGCTGTTTGTGTGTGGCATGTTGTCAATTTCAACCCTCTCTTTGTGTGTGCCTGCAGCCCTGGAAGGTTTTACTGAGACGCTTGTTAAGTTTGTGTGTGTGTGTTTGTTTGGTTAGTTTAGATTTCCATTTAGTAATGGTGTGTTATGTGGCCACTGAATTTATGTATAATCCCCCATTATGTGTGGGGCTGACTTTAGGTTATCTCTAACATAACCCAAAGGGACCCAGGCTGCACTGTAAGTAACCCTGGAAAAATCTTTATTCTGTAAATCTATGCTGTAAATCTAATGAGGGACTCGTGAGTCTCGCAAAAGCATACATTTGCTGATATGAATAATTTTGCTGCTGTTAAGGGGCTGCTTCGGTTGCTGTTGGAATAAAAAGCTTTTTAAGACCATCTAAATGCTTGGATTTTAATGGATTAGAAGCCAATTCTTGGATTTTTTCCACAGGTTTTACTGTAAATGTGACCTGATGATGAGGTCATCATCCTCAAAGTCACTTGCCATTGGCTAGTTTTTTAAAAATCCCCTTTTCATAGAATTTGCAATATCTAGATCACAATTTTACCCCCACTTACATGCCGCTGACCTATTCAGCCAGTTCATACCGTATATATTGTCTTTCTCTGTCTGTTGTAAAATTGCATGATTTATTACTCAAAGTTTAGCACAAATTTCCTTTTGTCACTTTACTCAATCATTGGCAAGGTGCTAAAATTGTTTTAATTGTTTGTACTGTTTTCTTTGGGTGTGAGCTTTAACTTTGAGAAGGTTAAACAAAACAGAAGCTATGGTTTTCGTTTTTTCTCACAATTGAAGGCAGTTCCTCTGCTTATCCGCGGATACCCGTCCTGCCTGGTTTTCAGCAAACCATCAAGTAGTCACTCATTTCTTAAAATCCATTGTCTAAAGTCCATTTTGTTCATTTATCAGCATTTGGGTGTGAACTATTTAAGGCTCAACATAATGGACTACCCAATGCCCTAGGGCCAGCATAAGAGAGGTTCGGATCAGTGCTTAGCCCTCAGTCACTAAAATATATTTTCTGCTTGAGGCCGTTTGTCTGTATGTATTCTTACACAATGTTACCATTGAGAAACATTTTAAGCGCCGCGGACGTTAACTTCTCAGCAATGTCATGAGGTTTCTCCTACCTTATTGATTGTTGTGGACACTGTTGCACGTGTTAAATCAGCTGGTAGAGCAAAGAGACGTTAAAATGGTGGCGGCCGCACCCTTTAATTATGAAACTGAATTATTTAACATCTGAACCTGAACATCGGCCAGTATAAAAAATTATTTGCGTTGAGCTGACTATATACTTATATATACTAAATAACTATATAAAAAAAAAACTGACCACCAGTCTCATTTATGTTGTCAAACAGTGTGCTGCTCTTACGGCGCATTCACACGTGGCGTAAGCATTGATGCTTCCCATTTAACTTTTAATGGGTGACGTCAAGCGTTGGCGAACTGAATTGTGGATCCGTCTGCGCCGCGTCACAGCTGTTGCTTATGGCAGAAGTTGAACATTTCTCAACTTTTCAAGCGGCAACGCGAGCGTCAGCCAATCAGATTGCCTTATGCAAATAACCTAGGCAGAGCCAGCCAATTACATTTATGGAAGACCGGAGCATGTGCTGCGGCCACTGTGATTGGCTGTTGGCCACGCTTCAGACAAGCCTTCCGTTAAGCGTTAACGCTTACGCCCCCTGTGAATGTACCGTTACTCCAGTAACTGTTGTTTACGGGTGGCGTTAGAGGTGAACTCTCATGCTTATTTTTTTATTAATATTATTTGTCTGATATACATGAATTCGTACAAAATAGTCACGCCAAATAGATGCATTTTACTGTGAGTTGCATCACAATGGCCCTGTCCCAAATGGCTCATGTAGACTTTAGGTTTCGTGGCCTTAAATTGCACGTGCTCGCTTAGTCTACGAGTCCGTAGGATGTCCCATCTGTCATTTTTATGCTTCGAAGTGTGCTCATCAGCGCCCCTTGGCACTCTTTATGCAGTTTTTGGCAAAGTCTGCACTGCTGGAGGCTTCATGCACTTTATCAACCCAGAAGTCCTTGCGAAAAAGCAATCAGACGATGGATGGGAGGAGTTCACACTGACACTAGCAACTTCTCTTCCTATTTCCGGCATGACACTCGAGTCGGTCCTAAAATACGACTCGTGGGCTCGCGCCAAGGATCCCTAAGGTCTGCACTACATGATACCATCAAAGTGTGGCCTCTGAGGAAGTCCACAAGTCCGGAGTGTGCCATTTGGGACAGGGCCACGGTCTGGTTGTTGGACATCTTGGGGGGCTTTTTTTCGTGTGCAGCCACCATTGGAATTTAAGTAGATGAAATATATGTTTGTTTATTTTTCTTCTAGCAATCAAAATTGATATGTGCTTTGCCCCTGATACTTTGGCTTTTTTGGTACCAATTAAAGCTCTGTATGAAAGTGGAATGACTGCAATTTTCCTTTCCTACTTTTCACTTAAGCCTTTTTGCGGCTTAACTGATTCTCCAACTTTTCAAAAGTCAACCGTGTCATTTAATTTAGTCTAGCCACCCCTTTTTGAAAATCCTTCTATTGTGAATGAACACATGCTTTCTCATTCATGGAGATATCCCAGGTCCTGGTCTTAGCTCTGCCTCGTTGGAGAGTTCAAAGCTCCTCAGCATCTTCGTGTGCTGGCTTCTCTTTTTATAGCATTCCACTGATGGAACCCTTCCTGCTTTTCTCATTTTTGTCACTCTGGAATGCACGCGTTCTGAAATGCAGTTCCGACAATCATGGCAGACAAGGATCGCTGTAATTGAGTTTTACTTTCAAACGCACCAGAACGTTAAGCTCTAACTGTAATTATGAAGGCTGCCAAGCTCATCACTGATGACGTCACCACCATTTCCAGCTCTAAATGGCCTTGGTCTGGTGTGCTGTATCATTATAGCTTGCGTTATAAGTTGCAAACTGAAACCATGCATGTGTCATCACATGCTGTTGTCATCTCCATCCTTGCACATTGTTGTCATATCATACACGTGAGAGGCATTGAAGTACTTGAAGCTCAGGGTTAAACATTACCCCATCCATTTCTAATGGCTTTGATCTGCAAATTGAGCCTCAAGAAGACCCTACATTTGATAGGTCTGCAACCCTAGATGTCTTTTGATTTTTGTAAAGAACTGGTGATTGAAAGATTAGTGGTATAAGCTCTTCATTAAAGTACTAATTTTAAATCCATTACCATCTACAGAGAATCTGCCCACTTTATCCCACCCAAGTGCTTTTAACTCCATCTCTTTACTTAACGCTTTTGAATTGGAGCTTTTGGAAAATCCTTGCTCTCACACACACCTGCATTGAATTGTAGTGTCACCTGTAGTCAAAGAAATTTAACTTTTTACCATCGTTGGCACTTAACTTATGGAAATCATCTTTTTTCTCTACTTTTCTGCTTTAAACTTCTGCTGTAGCTTTTGTACTGCTCTAGCTTACTCTGGGAACATTGTGATGCTATAAATATTGTTGGCTCTTGTAAGATAAATGTGATGTTCCTCACGTTGGATAGAGTCTGCAAAATTACTGTAATTTAACTGAAATTGTAATTGAACAAGAATAGTTTAGTGCACTTAAAGCTGTAATCCGTAACGCTTGCCTCTCTATTACGGTTTGAAACATAAAATTGGAGATTAGTTTACCTTTTTTTATTGAAAAACAACTGGTATTTACTATTTAAGTCTTATTGTAAGCTTACCATCGAGAATTATGGTAAGGTAAGGGGGTAATTTTGAAAAATATGAACTAGGGGTGGGCGGTATGGAGGTGTATAGTGTTATCAAAGGTTGCATTAGAGTTTTTCAGTCTTAGTCCTTTTTTTTTTTTTTTGATGAACAGTGTTGTAAAGATTCTGCCATATTAATTTATAATCCGTCATTTCATTTCATGTTTTAATGATACATACACTCCTAAATTTATTTTGTTTTAATTTGCACTAAATATTTAACTTTAGTAACATGTTAAAGTAGCTTTCCCCTCTGGCCAACTTTAGGGGGGCGGTGCCCCAGCACCCCCATTGACCAGCCGCTACTAATTATACTACTAGGAAACAAAAGTTGTATATTTATATTGTGTAATGAATATTTTCTCGTAAAACCGGTTCCTTGATTAGTAGTAAATCGCCATCACCTGCTTTAAGATGAAGTGACATTTACTACACAAAGCCTTAGTTCCCCGATAAGCTGGCCCATATTGCATACATATCACAGGGGATACGTCCGCGATAATTAATACGAAATTGCCCCAAATTGTCCGTGAACTACGGCTTTGTGTAGTAAATGTTGCTCCATCTGAAAGCAGCTTATGGCGATTTACTGCTTATCAAAGAATCTGCTTTTCTGACGAAATGTTCATGATTTATCGTACAGCCCTACCATGAAAATAGCCCTAAAAGCTAGCATGGTGTTAAAAAATGTATGACTTGAGTTGCCAAAAGGAAACGAGTGATTCAGAGAGATCAAACTTCACAATTTCCAGCATTCTCACATTGGCAAAGTCATTCTGAATTTGTTTGCATGTTCTTCACCGCCTTCTCCCTGCTTGCATATCTGGACGGTAGATTCTTAGGGACTTTTGGGATGATTCGCTGGGCAAATTTCCTAGACTGCAGAAAATCTCCCAAGCTCCCAGAAGTTGAAACCTCCCTGTTTGCTTAGGAGCTCTTATTGGACCTCTGCTTCACCTACCACAGCGAGACGCTTACATCTCCCACGCTTGAACATCTCAAACATACTCCTCAAACCACTTTCTCCTTTTCCTTCCTTGTCACAGTGCAAGTTGACATGCCGACCTGAAATCAGACTGTTTGGAAGTACCCCTGTCTCTTTTGAGACCAGCAGTCAGGAAGATCTTTGAGATCCACTAGTCTCTGTGCATGCCAATCTGTCCTCACCAGTCTAATGCATCCCAGAGCTGGACTTTGTGCTGAGATTGGATCCAGATCTCTCTATCAGATCTGGATAAACTATGCAGAAACAAATGACCTAACTTGCATGATTAAAATATCACACATCCAGACATATCGTTTGGCTAGCGATTTAGGAACTTCCTTGTTTAGACTCTTTCTGCTTCAAACCACATGAGCTGCCTATAAAGGCTTGTTTGGTAGTCTATTGCGTCATTGGCTTTGCGACATGCCAATGTCAAACTCAATAAAATTGAGTCTCCTATGCAAATCACTTTTTTTGTGGCATGCCAAATTGCCGCCCGTGTAGAACATCCCACACCAGTCAATTTTTAGGGTTTTATGACAATGAGGTTACTGACTTGAAGACAGCTGCCTATGTAGGCTGTATACATCAAGCTGGCTCCCTACTGTAGGTTTTGGAACAGATCTTATGTGTTGTTGCCCAGTAAGCCTATATGTATTCTCTGTTGTTAAAACAAATAGTGGGGAATGGAGATAGAAATTGGCTGGACACAGGAAGCAACTGGGACTTTCCCATATGAAATTTTTTTTCTCTCTAATAGAAGCACACATTAAAGCAGTGATTCATTAATCTTCTCTATCTGCGCATGTTATGGTGTTCCGAGAGCCCAGGGAACGACTTCAAGTTTGGATAGTTTTGATGGTGTGATTAGCAGCTTGTTTTTTGAAGTGGAAAGGGAAGGAAATCTGTTCACTGTTCAGAGACTTCTGTTATCATATGGAAAAAGGGGGTCTTGAGTGGGGTTAAGCGCACATTGAGCACTCTGTAATTTGGCTCAGGGGAAATGAGAGGTTGATGTTGTTCAGAGAGCCTCGGCTATGATGCATTTTTTTTTTCTAAAAATGCATGTGCGCTGTAAAAGTTGCGCTGTTAATCTTAAGATTTAGCTATAATAGGAGTAAAATCTCATTTTTCGATAGATTGAAGTATTTAGGGCTGCAACTGCTAGGCCGAATTGATAAAATTGATTATTGGTTTATGAAAATCTATATCAACTAATGTCATTTAGTTGGTCTGTGCATGTCATGAGCGTTTTGTACACGTGCTTAATTTTTTTTATCTATAAATTAAAGTTTGCGCTACTCCATAATGCAACCAATTTGGGATATGCTGCATTTACGTGTTTACATTACAACAATCCAAGATGCTATATCAGTCAAACTTGCTCACTCACACAGTGTAAAACCAAACCCTATTTATTCACCAATCAGACCTGATCGTTTCTCTGCTCTCTCTTCCTCATTCGCGTGAGGCGGCAGACCTAAACACAGGGATTTGGTGGATTTGCAGCTGCTATTTTCACACAAAAGAGAGGAAAAAGAGCACCCTTGCAGAAAATCCTGGAGGTGACAGAGAGGGTGACTATGCAACAATATTGGTTCCAAAAAAAGGCAAGGAAATTCTTCTGGACGTTTTTCAATTGGAAGGCTGCAGCCTCCGGAGGTCGCATATGCAGACTCGTACGTCATCAAGCCTGGTTTAAGTTATCTGAGCATTACATTCGCAAGTAATAAACATACTACAACAATTTACGATTGACTAAGAATAATAGTCAACTTGATAATTGTTAATATTTTGATATTTCGTCTTGATGACGTATGCAGCCTTCAAATGCGACCTCCGGAGGCTGCAGCCTTCGGATTGAGAAACGGCCTCACTATCATAGTTTCGTGTTTTAAAGGCGGGGGGCATGATTTTTGAAACACTTTGGAAAAGTGAGTCAAGTCGAGTACCAAAACAAACACACTTGTAGCCAATCAGCAGATGGGGCATTTCTACTAAGCGAACTCGTTGCCTGGGTTGCGTGTGTGTGTGTGTGTGGGGAGGTTGGCCAGTTTACGTTTAATGCTGCATTCACACCAGCCACGGTAGAGGCGTCAAGCGATTTCAATGTTAAGTCAATGTGAAGACGTCTGGAGGTCTCGCTGCACAAATGGTAGATGCAATTCCGCCTCATTCGCGCAAATTGAGCGTTGCCGCGGCAAACGCACGAGTTGAAAAATTTGAACTTTGGCGGAAAACATGCCGCGTTAACCAATCAGCAGCTTGCTCTAGTAGTGATGTGATTACAGGAAGCGAGCGGGGTCGCAGAAGCCCATGGGAGGCCCTCCCATGATGCAAATTTCTGCATGAATGTCTCGATGACTAGAATTTCACGCGCGGCTTTCACTCACGAATGAACAAATTTTAAGTTACTAATCCTAAGGGGTCTAAAATAAGGAAAAGAGACTTTTAAAACACTTTATTATAACTGAAAGTCCTGTGTAGCACATTTTTTACTTTGTTAGAATTATGTGAGAGAATTTTGTGTTCTCCTTTCCCATGGAGAAAAATCGTGTTTTACATTTATTTTTAGCCAGAATCGTGCAGCCCTAGCCACTGTTTTGTCTCAATATCCACACCAGTATTGCTTTTTGTAAGGTTTGTTTTTAGAAAACTACTTGAAGGTTCTAATATAACTAAGGCCTGATTAATCTAAACCCTGTCCAGGAAACCGCCCCATAAAATGTCAAAAAATAAAGATTGCGTTAGGAAAACTCATTATGAACTTTTGCAGCAAACACTTGCACAAATACCTTAATTTAGGGGTTCACTTGGTTATAAGCCAAGAATATAATTGAAAATTAAGCTTTTTATCAAATTAAGAAAAATAATCAGTTATTAAAAGAATTGTTTGCGGCAGCCTTAGTTTATTCAAAGCATTTAAATCTGTCTTTTCTTCCTCTGTGGGCTCTTCACCCCTGTATATTGCATTCCAGTCTCATTTTTAACCCAGCAGTGTGGGATATTAACCTCAGATGGATGGAAAAGACAACCAGGGTAAAATGAAAACATTGGTTTGTTCCGCTGGGGGAAAGAAGTAAGGGGTGTGCCTAAGGTTTTAATGTAGGGGATCAAAAACGGCAGTTTTTCCATTCGCTGTTTCAATCATTAAAAAACAGTGACTCTGTGATGTTGACTGATTAGAAGCCTGTGGAATAGAGACACTGTGACTCAGCATTAGAATATGACACGGGTTGCTGCATTAGATGCTTTGCCTCGCAGCTTTGCAGTCATGTGTCAAAATCACGTCTTTTTATAGCAAAAAGTAACAGAGTAACAGTTTTGACTTTGAGATAGTATGACAGTCCAACAGCTTTGCTTTGCATTTTCGCAGCATCATAAACTCATAATCATTTTAATGTCACATTCATCAGCCGGCATCTTCCTGTGACATCACAGTAGATGAATCTCCCTTGTTGCTTAATGGTGAGTGATTCAGCATTTCGGTTAATACTGCAGAGATAATAAAAGCTGTGACAGAACAAACCTTGTCATTAATACAAAAATGAAAACTAATATTTAAAATGATTACACATTCACATGCTTATAAATAATTTAATCGAAAAGTTACTGGAGACCACATCTTGTGTGCCTTAAATGCACATTTGTTGGACTTATTTTCTGGGGGTTCCTCACGCTATAAATGCCCTGGGTGCTGAAAGATTTTCACGCTCCTTTTTTGTAGGCGCTAGAATCCTCTGGAGCATCCACCTCCCCCTCACGCTGGCTGTTTTTGGGCTCGTATCGGATATATTCTGGCAGGCTCCTGGCCTGTCTGTGGTCTAGACTGGAACTAGCGTGCAGCTTTCTAAAGGAACCCCATGAGTCACTCTTCCCAAAACCACAATCTCTGTGTGAGAGCATCGGCTTCACCCTTAAGACACCGTTTTTCGGACCATAGCACAACTGTCACAACATGTCTTACTCTCTTTACATTTTAAGACCCATTCCCATTGGTCTTTTTCACTTTGCTAGCTCATGCACCAGGATGCTGTGAGGTAGCTCTGTTTTCTGTCATCAATTGTTTGGTGCTCTTTGAAAAACCAGCGTGCCGACAGCCGGTGAATCGCCTGTTTGTTTTCCGAGCAGTTGGGTGGGTCATTGTTTCAATTTTTTAAAAGGTTACAGTGTGTAATTTTTCACTTTCTTTCCCTCCTCCTGTCTGTCACTGTTCAGTTTAAGAAATAGTCCCGCCTCCAAGCTCACGCCATTCGTTGAGCCGAAGGTTTACATCTTGGCCCACTCAAACAGAAGTTTTAAGTTCTGGACTGTATTTACAATTTTCAGGAAGTAAACCGATAAATGTTTTACTAACAGATAAATTCAGAGAAATGTTTGTGCATCAAATAAACTTTATCTTAAGATTTTATTCCATTACATTATAACACAAATATGAATCATACATCCCGTTATGGTGATCTATGTATGAAGCAGTTGGTCTGTTTGTCGTTCATGGAGGCAGAGACTTACTTGAGGTCTCTGGTGCATTCCTGCAGCGTACTCGTGCCGTTTGAGATGCAGTGACCGCATTTATGTGAAACCCGAAGCTGCCGAGCTGCCTGCTGCTTTTGCTACATACAATAAAGCTGTAAACCTTAACGTCAGTGCCTGTCAGTGTCACAAATTCACAACACAATTGTCGTTTGACCTTTAACCTTGTCAAACTCTGACGCTTTCTTTACATGACCTTGAGCCTCTTCCAGCTCCCGGGTCTATTTTCATTTTGTTCTGGATACACAGAGATATAAAAGTGTCATTTTAAAAGCAGCTTTTTCAAGAACGACAAAAGGTACGATGGAATTTTTTTCACAAGCCAATCCCATGTCAAATCTGGGGAATTTTGTATGATCGTGGATTATTTAAAAGCATTTGAACAACATGATGAGCTACTGAGATTTGATCCTATCATGGGTGGGATGGTTTTAGAGATTATTTTTAAACATACTTTAAATGTACATCCAAATGTGTGGCCAGCAAATCGTACACTTCCTAAGTTACAGGAACTGTAATAAACTTAAAAGTGCATGAGTAAAACCTAATGTTTTTATTCGCGTACAGTAGCCATGAACTTGTTTATAAGATCGTGCTTGGCAGCTTTTCTTCCAACTGTTTCGCAGTAGTTGTTCTGAGAGAAAACTCACGGTTTATATTAATGACCACAGTGCATGTGCAGCGCTTAAAGTTGTCTAAAACCAGAAGAATTATACTTGGCTTTATTCACACTATATTTTCAATATTTCACCTGAATTACCTTGTCGACTAATACATTTTGAAAATGATTCTTCATTTATTCTCTTTCTCTTTGTCTTTTCCTCGTATTAAGCTGTGAAGGAAATATGGCAAAGTTAAGCCCATCTGCTGAGTCATGGCAGAGGTGATAGCGCCATTGTGACCTGCCACAAGCAATGAATACAAACTGTCTTTGAGTGGGAAAATTGAACCCTGTCACCTCACAGATACGCAGACACACACAGACGCCCTCACGTGCACCGGCACACCTTGCAGGTAGCCAGCGCATGTGAAAGAATAGCTGACTGTGGCAGATTGAAGAGCAAAGCCTTCTGGGATCTCTGTGTCCTTGCTGTCAGGACAGTTAACTTCCTGCGCTGCTGTGACCTTTTGGGATTTGCGTTTGCATACATGTTAGCTTGTATTACACAATTATTGAGACCTTTATTTGGTGATTTAGTGTCTCATATTTATTGTCTGGCACAGAAGTCTAATTTTTAAAACACATTTTTGAGGCATTACTGCACTGGGGAACATTTTGTTGGTAAATGGCTTTCTCAACATTATTTCCTTTAATGGAAAGTGGATAGGCATGCTCCGAGTAGTCAGAAAATATGTGCATTTCAATCTTCTAAAATGGAAAAAAATATTTATTTTGAGATCTTCATTTAAAAGGAATTAAATGTGTGACATAAGCTTGGCTTGTCACATTATCTGTAGGTTCAATAATGATAAAAACAAGGATTTATAGCAAAGCAGGAAGGTTGAGGAAATGCAAAACTGCCTGTCAAGCACCTGAATGACTGCCGTAATAATTTTCCACATTTTTTCTATTGTTCAGCTGGACAGTTTTTTTTTTTTTTTTTGCTTTGCTTTGCTTTAACATTGAAAAGATGAAACTTACTCAATTAGCCCCATAAGACCGACTGTGTTTGGTAAAAGCAGGAGGTCTGTGGGGGACACGGAGTCTCCATTGGGCATTTCCGAGTGAGTCAGTGGCCTAAAATGTCTTTGTTTAAATGCCAACGGCATAGCATCGGTAAACATTAACAGCTCCAAATCTTTCTCTTCATTTCCCTCGTGTTCATCCTTTACTGTGAAGTCATCTTTTGGCTTTAACCTACTGAGGCAGATGAGTGTTAGTTCTTCTAAATCTTGTTCGAAATGTGGAGTCTCAATTTATCATTTTATTTTTTCCTATTCTTCCTTCCGTTCACAGCAAAAGAGACAAAAAAAGGGAGGGTTCGTGTTGGCAGGACGGCCGCTCCGGTGAATGTTTGGAGTCTGTTGCCAAGCAATGCGGCGGGTTGAGATTTACGATTACATCTTCCGACGAGCAGCTTGTTGCAATTAGCATTGTCTTTCTAAAGCTAGCAAGCGGGTGGGTCGGTGTGTATGCAGTATTGCTGCTTATCCAACTGTATGCGCTCCAACATTGTCTTCAAGTTTTTTTACTGATAGATTTCCACAATTTTTCACAACGCATGTGGCTTTTAACATTTAACTGCGGCCTCTGTTTTAAATCACTTTCTTTAGCTGTTGATCTATGTTTTAGATCCCATGGCTGTGTGACATGGACTTCCAGGGATTGTTTTTCAGAGGACAGTGAAAGCTGGAGATTAATTCCAGATCTGTTGTTTTGTTTGAAGCATTGCTCAGATTGGACCAAAATGACGCGGTTTCATGAAGGGCTGGTTTTAATTTAGATTCAGGTCAACAATCGGACATCCATCATACATGGATATGCTCATGTGGAGAAGCTCATACTAAAAACCAGCATGTATCTAAGATATTCGCTTAGATTGTTGGGTTGCTCAAACAATTATGACAGATCATTGTGTTTGTCTATGTATTTGCTTAATGGTAGGGATTTGCAGAACTGCATTACTATAGGCTACTCAACAAATTGAGAGGTTTGTTGAACAGTCTTGTTCAAAGTCTAAGAGTAGTTGTGTTGACATTTATTGTTGAAGGTGTGAATTTGATAGACAAAGCAGTGTTTCTGTTACGGCATGTTTTTTCAGTTCTATTTTAGAGGAATTTTATGCCTCTATTTAAATAGTATAGTAGAGAGGGATTACATGAAAGTGTTTGGTGGAGATGGGAAAGGAGGATCGGCAAAGGAATGTAGAGACCGGAATTTAACTCTGCTCACCGTGAGTGCTTTATATTGGTGCACTAACCACAAGACTATGGGTGCCAACTACAGCATGTTTTATAAGTGGATGGATTTACTGACATCAGGGTTTCCCACAGAAAATGTGTTAGTTAAGGTGGTAGGGTTGGGGGTGGGCAGGGCCGGGGTGTGGCAATCAAAGGGGCGGGGTGTATGTGTAATGATGAAAATATTTTTAAAAACACACAAATAAAACTTAATTATTAATTTTAAGAAATTATGACACAATGAACGCATACTAGATTATTAATGAATTAAATGTTTTTAACAGATACCTCTAATGGGAATAGATGCGTGATGAAGTGAAACTGAAATGAAAGGGTTAATAAACACAAACTGAAGCAGATGTTGTAGGATTTTTGTGCAGCAATTTTTTTTGACCTAGTTAAGGTAGTAGGGTGTCCCAGCTTAGACGGGCCGCCCCAACTGTAAAGTGCTGCGGGAAACCCTGCTGACATGTCTTTGTAGAGAAAGTTTAGAGTCGGATTAGAACATAATTCCCCTCCGTGAGGATTAGACTTTTTTATTCCACAAATTCAGAACGGACCACCAGAAATTATTTTTTGCACAGTGTGTGTTTCACTACCACTTGAAAATGCTGTCATCGTGGAGTGGGTGGTCATGCACGCTCTGTATTTTCTGTTGTGATGTGCTCGTCTCTTTTAATTTTGTGTGCAGCTCCACATCCAAAAATAAGCGATATGACCGAATTTTGGGAAATTTATGCAAACTGTATCGCATTCAAACATGGCAAGGGCACATGTCCTTTTATATTTTTGTTCCAACCCTATTCCAACACACTTAAATAAAATTAATAATCTTATTTTAGGTAGTTGTGAAAAACTTGATATGCAGGCTCAAGTGTGTTTGATTGGAACTAAAATCTGCAGGACAGGTGCCTTCCAGGAATAGGGTTGGACACCCATGGTGCACACTAACCTAACCTTGCCAGCCATGAGACTCAAACCGGCAACTAGTCTCTAACCGATTGTGTGCGCAGCTCCGCATCCTAAAATGATTGACCTGACGGAATTTTGGGAAATTTGTGCAAACCGTATCGCATACAAACATTAGCTCCCTCAACATCAGACGACTCTTTTTCCTTGTGCCACAATTCTCATATAATCCTGAGTAATTTCTATGGAAATTTTCCATAATTCCCAGAGTTTTGCAACCCTAATATTTGTGTACCTCATGGGTCTCCAACTTTGTTTCTGATGGGCACATGTCCTTTTATATTTTTGTTCCAACCCTATTCCAACACACTTACGAATATAATTTTATAATCTTATTTTTAGTTAGCCTTGAAAAACTTGATATGCAGGCTCAAGAGTGTTTGATTGGGGTTGGAACTAAAATCTGCAGCACAGATGCCCTACAGAAACAGGGTTGGAGACCCATGGTGCACACTAACTTAACACTGCCGGCCATGAGATTCGAACCGGCAACTCTCTAACCGTTTGTGTGCGCAGCTCCGCATCCAAAAATGATTGACCTGACCGAATTTTGGTAAATATGTGCAAACCGTATCACATACAAACATTAGCTCCCTCGACATTAGACATCCCCGTGGCACAATTCCCATATAATCCTGAGTAATTTTCATGGAAATTTTCCTTAATTCCCAGTGTTTTGCAACCCTAATATTTGTGTACACCATGGGTCTCCAACCCTGTTTCTAAAGGGCACATGGCCTTCATATTTTTGTTCCAACCCTATTCCAACACACTTAATTTAATTTAATAGTCTTATTTTTAGGTAGCCGTGAAAAACTTGATATGCAGGCTCTAGTCAAGTGTGTTTGATTGGGGTTGGAACTAAAATCTGCAGGACAGGTGCCCTCCAGGAATAGGGTTGGAGACCCATGGTGTACACAGACCTAACTCTGCCGGCCATGAGACTCGAACCGGCGACTCTCTAACCGTTTGAGCACAACTGCCCCCTAAGTCCCCAAGCTTCAATTTCCGCTACAATCGGAAAATATTGCATGTGCTTGTGTGTGTGCGGAGCTTAATCACTGGAAACTCCTCCAGGTGATTGATGTGGGAATCTATAGTAGATCTTACCAGATGCTCTAAATTCCATCATCTCCCGAAAGAACGCATTAATTTGCCTCAGCCGCCACATGTTAGAGGCCATGCACGTCTGTACTGCATGTTGCGTGTGTCGTTTCAGATGGGGAGAACGCAGCTGTCTGGGTGTAATAAGACACACAGGTTGTCCTCGTGTGGCCTCCGTTGTTTCTTGGGCATCCTGAGCACTCATCTCTCTCTGTCTGGGTCTCGTTTCTCCGTCTCGTCCGCCTTCTCCCCCCTTGCTCTCCCCTCTCGTTTCACGCACACCCTCTCACAGACATAATTAAGCTTTTGTTCGGCAAATGGAAAGAGAAAAAAATGATGATGAAGGGCAGAGCAAAGGAAGGCAGGTTAACGGAAAGGGAGAGGAGAGGTAGGGGAGGAGAACAGTGAAAGGTTTTGTGGTGAATGCCCATGTTGTTCTTATTTTAAAACCCTATGGGCCTAATGGCCCAGGCAAACCAGCACAAACATTGTCCTGCGCACCGTCGGATCAACCTGGCTTTAGTTATGTTCAGTCTCTAGTCTGCTATGACTCCATTGTTCCTGACCTATTTTCATACTTTTCAGAAAATGCTTTCACAGGGTTTCTGCTGTACACTGAACGTTAGGGCTAATTTTAGTCTCTCTGCAGTCCATTAAAAATATATATATTACTACTTCATAGCATAACAAATTGCAGCTAGCCAATGTGGAATCCTGGGTAGAAAAACTTCCAAAGATGTTTAGACAAGCGAGAATATACTTTCTAGGATTTAGGAGTAGCGTAAAGAGCGATTGGACGCAAGCTCAAGCTTTTTTAAAAGAGCTGCTCAAGTGTTGTTACTAATCTCTCTATTTCTTTTACTCTCAGGTGTGGTATATGGCAGTCAGGTGGTCGTCCCCCCTAAAGTGAATGCAGTGCTGGGCAAGAACGTCACCCTCAGTTGCACGGTCCAGGTGGATACGAATCTCAGCTTGACCCAGAGCTCTTGGGAGAGGAAGCTGCCCACCGGCTGGGTGACCCTGGCCGTCTACAACCCCACGTTCGGCATCTCCATTCCACCCGAATACGCGCGACGCCTTTCCTTCCGCTCACCCTCGGCGCGCGACGCCACCATTGTCCTGGAAGACGTGGGCTTCGCTGACGTGGGCATCTACACCTGCAAGGTGGCCACCTTTCCACTGGGTAACACGCAGGCATCCACGACCGTCAGTGTGCTAGGTAATGCAAGTTAAGCATTTAAACAATTTAAATTGATGTTAGGGCTGTGCGATATGGCCAAAAAAATTATCAAGAAAATGTTTTCCATCTCAGTCGATATCGATAATTATCATGATAAATAACAAATCTTTATTCCTGTCAAATTTAAAGGTAGATTTTTGCTCCTGAATGAAAATTGTAAAAACCAGACACTTAATGGTTTTAAACTACTTTTTATTCAGAACATGACAAATACTAAAATCTTGTTTTAATGTTCAGGCATCTGTATTAAATATAAATCTATTTGTTATGAAATCAACACATTTCTGACACAGAAAGCAGCAGGCTACTGTCACTTTAAGACCCAAGACAGACTGCATTAAGTTTCGATATATTGCGTAACATCCCACTGTTTATGTTCACTTAAACAAGAAAGAAAACTTAGTTCAGTGATTATGCGTGTGTTATACAAGCTTTACAAGCTGATAAATGGATGTCAAGAGCGTCATGTTGCTGTGGGAGCGCACACTCGTACAGTATATTCACTGCAGTGGTGGATCTGCTGTTTTTCCTAAGTTTCCTGAATTTGTGACTGTCCTGTAAATATACTTTTAAAGCTGTGCGGACATTTGCGCACGCAAGGCGGATGCTGAAAGAAAGTACAGTATTTTGTCTGCTGTGTTCCGGGCTTGAACCGAAAACATGTTCGGGACGTGTCCGGCGGAACTGGCATGAATGGCCACCCTACATAGGGCCCTACAAATGAATAACTTGCCTCATCTTACTCCACTCCTTCAAGTCTAATTGACACTGTGCTTGTAAACCAACATAGATATATACACTAGATGTTGCCTAGGGGTTCTAAGCATGCGTCAAAACCGCCACCATCTTGAAACAGGGGTCTTGCCATAGGACGTAGCAAGGTAATGCTACTATCTTCGCCTATACTTCGAATTCATGGACAATGCCGGACTTTTGTGCTGTGTATGGATGTTAGGCCTATTTTTTTCTGGACTCAATGCTAAATACATGTCTGACTGTTGAAACGAACCAAAAGAAAACCAAGAAAATCGCATTCATGATGATTTATGGTGGTTGTACGCTGATGCGGGGTTCCCGTTTCAAGATGGCGGCTCTATTTGTCGCATTCGGTCCAACTAACTGCTGTAGCCAAGGCGACATCTAGTGTACATATATATGGTAAACCCAAGAGCGTGTGCCACATCCAGAAGTGCTTGCGCAACATTACGCACAGTACGTAAACATTATCGATCACTTATCGAACTGTCGTTATCGTTTTTATCAGGAAAATTTTATATCTGTAAAATTATAGTATCTAATTTTCGCCCAGCACTATAAAGATATCGTTCCTTTTGAATAGCTCAAATGTAGCGCACTACAGGTTATGGTTTCAATGCACCTTCCCCAAAACGCACAGTATTTGTGTGTTTTTGGCAGTCTGATTTAAATGTGATCTACTCAGTCAGTCATAGCGTGATTCTCGTGTATTAACGCTAAAGTGCCGTAACAAACCTCTCACAAATGTGTGCTCCCCCGAAGAACGAGAGCATGTGAGTGAATGCACATCACAGCTGGCGAATAGAGCGCCGCTTATTTGTTTTAAGTGGCCAAGTATGCAGCATGCTCGCAGGAGAGGAAGAACATTAAGAGCGGCTTCAGGCCAGGAATGAAAGCTGTGTTGGGAGACGCTCCATCTCTTCCAGTGAACATGGTGATGTTTAAACTCTTGTCCCCCACCAAACCCCTAGAGCCCATCTACCCTGCTGAGGGATGAATAAAGCAGTGTGCTGTGGTGATCTGTTTACATGAGACGATAAGAGGAAGTATGCAGGCTTAAAATCAAGGTTGTACAGAAAAACAGCTTGTGGTGGGTATGCTGATGACCAATAGTTTAACTTCCAGGCATGTATCGTTTTGTTGGAAAGGTTTAAGCATTAAACTTAAATTTGTTTCAGTCATATAGATTAAAATATAGGGAGTGTCTGTTACATGAAAACCCACACATGCACATATAGGACTGTATTTACAGAGGACCCTTTTAAGCATCTTTGGTAATCTGCTACTGTAGATCTTTACTTCTCCCAAATATAAAGAGAGCTGCGAGTGAAGGCTTCAACAATACAAATTATTGGTTAGAATCTCTGACTGTCAATAAAGATGCATTTTCCTTATTGTTCGTAAAAGATAAATTGGAGGTTCATAAAATGAAAAAGATGAAAGATTCAAGATGATGTCATAGATAGCAGCTGGAGATATTAGAGAAAAAACTGGAACGTGAACAACCGCAGAGACGAATGAGAAGGGAGAGGTTTAATAAAAGGAGAAATTGTGGAAGGGGGGGTACAGAAGGATGGAAAGTGGTGAAATGAGACGGCACTGAAATCGAGGAGGGGAGAGCACGCGCTGGAGCTATTATTAGCTCAGGAGGAATGTGCAGCGTGTGTGTGTATGTGTGGAGACGGGGGTGTGTGGGAATGATGCCCTCATCTTTTGGGATCCACTGCACTGTAGGGTCAAGGATGTCGTTACAAGGTCTTGATTTTGTTGTTTAAAGTGACAGAACGTTGACACAAACAGTCACACAAGCATTGAGCACATCCATATGTCACAAGTGCCTTTTGAGTATGTCACTCACAAACCACATGCCGCTTGTAGCTCTGGATCGCTGAAGGTACGAAGAACGCAGCTGCTACTGTTCTCACTGAAGGTCAACTGCCAGTATTAATACTTTGACTGCAAATTTGGAAGGGAAAGAGAAACAATGACTTGAGTTGATACCAGGAATTTGACATTTTGAATTTATGGCCTGGAAAAACTTTTCATGAGTTGTAAAGGTTTATTAGAATTATAATGATGGGTACTGCAAACTTCTATGATGTGCGTTCTAAATGCTATTCCTTCAAAAATTATTTGGTCACGCAAGTCAAGAGATGCAGTAGTACAATATCATAGCTGGATTATGTTTTGCACACTGTATTTTCCGGACTATAAGTCGCTCCAGAGTATAAGTCGCATCAGTCAAAAATGCATTTTGAAGAGGAAAAAACATATATAAGTCGCACTGGACTATACGTGGCATTTATTTAGAAAATGATTTCACAATCTAAGCCGAAGGACAGACATTTAATCTAGAAAGGCAAGTTATTCAACTACACAATAGCACAGAACAGCAGGCTGAATAGGTGTACATGTTAAAGTAACATAAACAGTTATTTACACGATACACAATAGCATGCAGAACATACCTTGCAGGCTGAATAGGCTAAATGAACACGACAAGCCAAATTAAGTTCAAAAAGGTCCCGAAGTTATTTCACATCACTGAATCCATTGAATTACATAAATACAGGAGCAGCATAGAGCGGACTCTCGCAGCTGTAGACTGTAATGGTTTGTCTTGGTTCATATGAAAGTGACCATTGGCGACCGGGTAGGCGTGTCCAGCGTCGCAAGAAAGTTAAGAAAAGGTAAGGAAAACATTATGCAAATGAAGAGTGATTTTCAGGAGAGACTACCAATGGGAGCGAAGCAGTGGAGTTCATCCTTCTCCCGTCAGTTACTGGAGTGGACAGTACTCATTTATGACAACCAGATTAAAAAATGCCTCATTGAAAAAAGGCGGCACGGGGGATCTGAACGAGGCTTGACCCTACAGTCACATTACCTACAAAAGTGAGCGACACCGAGCGACACGCACTCGCTTGATGGGCGTTCCTTGGCTAGTATCTAAATGCGGTATCAAAAGTCACTTTAGAGGTATTGTTAAGTTACAAGAACTGTGTTTTTGGATTTCAAAGTATTTATTTCTCGATAAAAGTAACAAAAAATATATGAGATAAAATGCCAAACTTATCAGATATATACAAAAATATGCATTTTCCGCCATCTTGAATTATTTTCTCCGACTCGACCACAGACCTACGTCACGCTGCTCCTTCACTTCGATTGGCAGTCGCTTTGTCGCATCGCTCAGCATTTGCATAAAATAGCCTGCTTGTTTATTTTGGCCCCACCTTGCTCGCGCAGCGCCGAGTTCATCGCTTGTCCCTGGCAAACGGCCACTCCCATTGAAAATGAATGGTAGCCTGTCGCTCTGTCTCATGTAGCTAATGTGACTGGGGGGTTAGGGGGCATATACACCAAATGTGTAGCATATATTCACATCGCATTCCTTGCTTAATATTACTTGCTGGATTTAGCGTTGGGTTAGGCAAAATGTATTTATTTTTTGCGCGGAAGACCCACTTGAGGCGAATAGCGCGTGTTTGCATGCAATCCCGCCACCCAATTCGCGTCATTCACATCACCCCACACAAATGTGCACTAAATGCGTCTTTGTGTTGATTTCATATGTAATCTACTTGTGAAAATCATGACCTCCACAGTTTCCACATGAAATATGCATACATGTTAGGATCAGTGCAGCATGTGAGCAGAAACAAAAGTGATATTAGGGTGCACTCACATTATCAAAACCAAACTGCGCACGAGCGCGATTGACCCCCCAAAGCCTGGTTCATTTGATTAGTGTGATCGCTCTGTACCACGCCCGGGTGCACTTTGGTTAATCGCGCCCTGGCTGGCTTGCAGAGGTGGGCTGGAGGCCTGGAGCGCGGTTCACTTGGGCCCAATTGCACCTGAGCGCAATTCAAAAGGAGAGACGTCAATTGCGCAGCCACTTGCCTTCATCTGCCGCCTCAAAAACCTTTTGAGGCATGCAGTAGGGTTACCTGAATGTCCGAGCTGCACACGTCACAGACCAACTAAGCAATACGATGGCATGTGACAGGGCTGTGTCATCGCGCACCAAACGACTCTGAATAAATAACACAGACTTAACATTACGATGGGTTCCAGTGTTAAGAGAGCGCTTTACTTCCTGCTTTGTTCAATACAATCGCATCCTAATGATGAAAGCGTGCCCAGGCTCGGATCGATAAAAGTACAGTGTGAGTCTGTGCTTCTAGGGGAGTAGGGCGGGGGACAATCGCGCTGGGGCATGGTTTGGATAATGTGAGTGTGCCCTTAGTTGTCGGGACAACCCTGAAAATCGATGCATTTTTGGTGACCAATTTGACTAGTCTCAGCCTCCTTGTTGCAGAGCCTCGGACAATGTCTCCTTTTGTTCCCCACCTGTCTACAGCCATGAACGGAGAAGTAGGAGGTGCCGGGCACATGTTGAATTTCTGTCAACCGCAGCAGGGGCAAAGCTTTGCTTTCCAGTCTAGAACACAGCAGGATTCATACCGTTTGCACACACCCGAACCCCACCCCCTCCTGCGGAAGGCTACCATGTTAACTGGATAAGCCATTAAAACAAATAATTTAATATTCTCTGGAAAAGCACTCAGTGCTCTGATGAGAAACTGAGGCCGACCTTAGCCGGTTACCATATATTTTTTTGTTCAATATGATAAATCTTTTTTTTAAATAGAAAATCTAATTACACTTCCAGTCATTCTTATCAGTTATGAATTTATTGGCTGTGGTACGAGAGAGAGTTTTAATGCTGGAGGGATTAGGCTTTATTTGCATTGTAGTCTCATCTGAATGGATTTCCTTTAGCTGGCTTCATTATCTTAATACATCTTTGTTTTAATGGGATGAGTGTGTCTCTTCCTATTTCAGTTTCAGAATGAAACACTAGAGGAACTGTTTAGTACATTAACTTCAATGTCTCTCTCTCTCTCCTCAGTGGAACCGAAGGTGTACATCTCAGCCGGATCTTCCGCTCTAATCGATGGTGGAAATGAAACCACGGTGGCGACGTGTATCGCAGAGAGAGGACGGCCTCCCGCTGAGGTCTCATGGGCGACGGATCTCTATGGCACATCCGATGCCCACATGCAAGAGGATGCCAACGGCACAACTACGACAAAAGTGCACTATATCTGGCAGCCCACCCGCCATGTCCAGGGTCACACTTTAACATGTGTGGTAAAACACCCTGCCCTCCATAAAGACTTCAGGATCCCATACACCATCAATGTACAATGTAAGTATTTACCACATCTATGTTAGACCATTTATTTTAGGTGTGACCACTTGGTTCCCATCCCTGATGTTTTGTGAACATGAGCCATGTTCCTATAGCTCAATGGTATGGATTCAATTCTAGGGAACACGCATATTGATAAAATATATAAATTGTAATGCACTATACATCACTTTGGATCAAAACATTTGCCGAACATGTGCATGTAAGCTTGTTTGTGTTCATCTCCATGAAGAGATTTTTTTACTTCCTTAAACATGACAAACCAGAGCCCACATCTGTTTCGCATATCACTCCACTGCGGTAACCAAACACATGACATTATGTTTTGTGAAGCTGTATTGTGAGTGAACAGCGGGCCCTTATACAAAATAAGGGTCTAGATGTTTCAGACCAATGATTTATCAACATGGTTTGACACATTTCTTCTCCCACATACGTACCGGCTTCAACTTATCTGTTAGGTGTGTGCGTCTACGGTGGTGGCGTGTGCTTAAGCGCAGATGTCTCTCTTTAAAATATAGATGTAGCTGTGTGGGGCGGCCACAGGAAGCTGCCTTTGTAGGGAGTATTGGGAAGGCGAGGTCGCATCAGTCACGAGATGACACTCAAGCGGAGGCTAGAGTCATGAAAGCTTTCTCTCCATCTTGCTGTCCGTCTTCTCTGTTCATGTCTTAATTCAACCCTTTCACTTAAAGAACTTTTTAAAGAGCTTTTGTAAAGGCACAGATCGATACGGTTAGCGTCTATTGCTTCTGTAAGTGGTCTCGTACTTGGCTGGTCAGACGCGCACTTAAGATTCTTGATGAATTACAGTGTGGGTTTATTCTTAGTCGTTGTATTAATAACGTTGAGTAATAGAAGTAGACTTTTTATGTAGATAAATACTTCTTCTGTTGTTCCATTTGTAATGGATGGCAGTGTTTTAAGTACTGAGACAAATGTGCTACAAAACAAAATAGGCATGTCTCGAAATTGCTTTGAGTTTTAATCTTATAGACATACTTTTAGGCTCCTGGTTTCATTTTTTTCTCATCCTCTATATAAGAGAATAAATAAAGATCTTGGATGCAAAAGCGCTAGGCGCCAACCCTGACGAAAATCAGATGATATTAACCGAATGTTAAAGACACGTATTATGCGTTCATCAAATATTTTAGCTTTTAATCTGCCTACTGCCTGCCTCCGATTTTTCAACTAAGTCCTCTTAAAGGGACACTCCGCTTTTTTGAAAATGTGCTCATTTTTCAGCTCCCCTAGATTTGAACATTTTTATTTCTACAGTTTTGGAATCCATTCAGCCGATCTTCGGGTCTGCCGATACCACTTTTAGCATAGCTTAGCATAATCCATTGAATCTGATTAGACCATTAGCATCGTGCTAAAAAGTAACCAAAGAGTTTGGCTATTTTTCCTATTTAAAACTTGACTCTTCTGTAGTTACATCGTGTACTAAGACAGATGTAAAATTAAAAGTTGCGATTTTTCTAGGCAGATATGTCTAGGAACTATACTCTCATTCTGGCCTAATAATCAAGGACTTGCCGTAACATGGCTGCAGGAGGCGCAATAATATTATGCAGCAGGTGAAAATGGTCCCCTTGGTAACTTTCAATGGCAGGGGACTATTTTCGGACATTGTGTAATATCATTGCGCCTCCTGCAGCCAAATTACGGCAGGAAAGTCCTTGATTATTACGTCGGAATGACAGTATAGTTTCTAGCCATATTGGCCTAGAAAATCGCAACTTTTAATTTTCTGTAGGTCTTAGTACACAATTTACTACAGAAGAGTCAAGTTTTAAATAGGAAAAATATCGAAAATCTTTGGTTATTTTTGAGAGAAATGCTAAGGGTCTAATCAGATTCAATGGATTATGCTAAGCTATGCTAAAAGTGGTACCGCCAGACCCGCAGATCAGCTGAATGGATTCCAAAACTGTAAAAATCGAATGTTTAACTCTAGAGTAGCTGGAAAATTAGCATATTTTCAAAAAAGTGAGGTGTCCCTTTAAGTGCACTGAAGAAGAATTTGGATGAACGATGCGTAGGTCAAGGTGCATAGGGTTTTTTTTTTTAAAGGAGCTTTACTGAATAGATCAGGATATTGCATTTTTGAGCCTTGTATTTAGAAACGACAGTAACATGTGCTAGGAGGGTTATGCAGTGAAAGCAATTTATTTAGTTTCATTTGAGTTTCTCAATATTATTAACATTAAAACGGCTTTACTTTTCTATTAATCATTTCAATGTCTCAAGCTGAGATTTTCTACATCACTGGTTTTAACTCTCATACTCTCCACTCAATGATCCCATTGTGCTATGTGTGTAGTTGCTCCAGACATCCAGGTGCTGGGCTATGACGGCGACTGGTATGTTGGCAGGGAGAACGTACGACTGCAGTGTCAAGCCAAAGCCAACCCACCCGCCCATCACTTCAGATGGATCAGGTGTGTAACCACTACACTCGCAAAACTGGTTCCTCTGGAATGAGTTCAAGAGCGTGCTACTGCCAACTCCTGAATCCAGAAGCCATCTCATACAGCAGATGCCCTGTACAACACTACAACAATCGCTGTCTGTTAATCTGCCAGGTTAACTATGCAAATAAACCCATTTCTTGTCATTTCATGAGCGGATGCCCATACTAGCAAACACTGTACCAGTTCAAAGCGAGTCGGTTACCCGACAGTAATTTGCTAAATTTTTCATCACGATTGGTCGCTCATTTGGAAGACTGAGCATTAACCATGTTAGCTTGTTTTGAAAGTTATTCGTTGTGCTTGGATCCTTCCATTTATCTATTTAAATAAATGTCTACCTTTTTGCAGTCTTTTCTGCTTTAGTTTCTGAACTACTCTAGTATACTTTCAAAATTTGGCAGTGTCCTGCTGCAGATATGGTTAGCTCTCATATGACAAATTGCTTGCATTGTTCCCCATTTGTGAGAGTCTTCTAAATAGCTCAATGTAAATCTGTATTGAGTCTGGTGTGTGCAAACATTTGACTTGCACTTTAGGTTTGCTCAAGCACTGGGTAAATGTTTCAAAGATTTGAAACTAATTTGATAAATGTATGTTTGTTTGTTTTAGGTTGGATGGAGAGATGCCAGATGGAGCACAGGTGCTGAATAACTCTTTGGTGTTTACGAAGCCCCTGCAGAAAAACGATTCTGGGGTTTACAAGTGTGATGTGGCCAATGACATCGGACTCCAGAGTCGAGACATTCGAATACGAATTCGGGGTAAGTGAGACACAAAAACTGTCTCTATTGACTCTTCAGGGGTAAGCCAGAGAAATCTGATGTTCTTGAGATTAAATCTCGTCTATAAACCAACCCACTCTGAGCTTGGCATCTCTCTGATCATTTCCCTCAGCCCTCAGCTGTTTCCTAAAGGCATCAACTCTTCATTATACCATTTCACCTTTGGATCTCAAAGTTTTAATGCTTCATTAACCTGGTTATTATGACTCCAATTTAACATTGTGTCCGCCATCACACTTCATGGTATTTACCTCTCATGACTTGAACATTACATATCGGATCTTGCTGTATAATTAGTTTCTGTGATGGAGCTGCTCGCTTTTTTTCCCTCTCTCGCTCGCACCCTCAGACTGTCACAGAGTTATACAAGAGTAGAAAAGCAAGCAAAAAGCAACCTTGACTGAGAGATGTCCTAGATTCATGAAACATTCACCAGCTCTTTTCAACCACCATTAATTATGTATTTCTCTTTATGCTCGCCCCCCCTCCCCAATAAAGATTCAGCATCTGCGTGCATGAAGCTATGTGTTCCTGTAAGCGTGGTTGTTGTTTTATGTTGTTCTGCTCTCTTCCACTTCATAAGTGTCCTTTTGCGTCATTCTGTTTTGAATCGTAATGTTTCTACTAGAATGCCTACTGCTGTTATTTGCATACTGATGGTGTGACTGTACGTTTGTGATGGTTCTTCATGGACATTCAAGTGTTTGCGTGTCTATCTGCTCCGTGTCGTCACTGATGTGTGCATGAGTATGGGTGGACAGTACCTGTCCTGCATGCGAAACACCCTACTGCTAGCCGTGTGGTTGCAATTCACTACCTAATACACGTTTTACATGGGATACACGCTGTTAATGGTGCCAAATGAATCTGACTAAAGCCCTGTTCACACTGAGAGTGAAAGAGTGACCACTATTGCGGTATGTTTAAGCGCCCTGATGTAACATTTTTGGGCGGGACTTGGGGTAGGACTATGCAACCAATAAAAACTAGTTTGGGAAGAACTGATAAAACAATGATTGTATCTGGTGTTGCTAACAGCGCAGTTATTCGCTGTAACTTGTTCTGTAACGTTATGCAAATGGTTGATTCTCGCAAAATTAGACTTATGAGGTGTCATGAAACATTAATAAAAGTAAATGCTATCAAAATAAGAAGCATACAGTTATAAACATCTCTTCATGTACTATTTTGCACATCATTTCAAATGACATCATACAAACCAATTTTGTTTTTTTCCACATTTAAGGGGAAATTTTTCATTACCGCAACGTGTCCATGACTGGATTTGGGTTATTTGACATGGAAATATTTATAAGTAAAAAATCTAAAAAATAAAAGCTTCAGTGCATGTTATACTATAAACATTTACAGTAAAGAAACATGTGGTATTTAGTGATCATTGGTAAATGTAGAGACAATAATAAGGAATATAAATGTGTCCGAGACTAATTTTCTCATCCTCCACAACAATTTTCAATCATTGTTTCAGCCCTCAAGGAACTAACATTAAAAAAAAAATTGGTGGACGGGACATAATTGACTGTGACACTCAAGATGGCTACAGTTAAGCAGTTCTTATTTTTTCTCTTCAGATAAAAGTTAAAATGTTGTTTGTCATAGTACCTAGACAACTTTTTAGTTCTCGTTACCGAAACATGAGTTTGTAAAGGCATACATTTAATGTAATATCATGTTGCGGTAATGATAATTTTTGATTGATGATAATCTAAAAAATGTAAAGTTGAAATGCGCAAGTTGAAAAATCCGAACTTCGGCGGATTTCCGCTGGGTTAACCAATCAGGACCTTGCTGTAGTAGTGACGTGATTACAGGCATAGATATGTATAAAGGCTAGATGGCTCGTCCGCGCTGCTGGCCAATGGAGTGCAACGTCCGCATTTGGCGGCCATCTTACGACAGGGCGCTCGCTCACTCGTAGCATTGCGTTTTAATGATGCAGGTACTTTTAAATGACCATAACTTGCTTAATTTTTTACCGATTTTCAAACGGTTTGGTTTGTTATAAACGTCAAAGATGTACCTATGACACTGCATACCTATACTAAAAATAAAAAATAAATTCATGAAACATGTTAAAGCATCCAGAATTATAGCCACGTTAATAACGTTTGTAAAAAACGTTTTCGGTAGAAAATTGAGCAAGTTATGGTCATTTAAAAGTACCTGCACCATTAAACTCAATGCTACGAGTGAGCGAGCGCCCTGTCCTAAGATGGCCGCCAGGTGATGCCGTTAGGGACTCCGCCTTGAGCCATCTAGCCTTTATACATATCTATGATTACAGGAAGCGAGCGAAGTGGCGGAGTCGCAGAAGCCCCTCCCATGACGCAAATTTCTGCGGGAATGTTTCGAATGACGTGAATTACACGTGTGAATGAAGCGAGTGAACTCAAATGTTCAAGCGTCCAACTATGCGCAAACAGCGAGTTTTTGCCTCCTCTACCCAGGCTGGTGGGAATGCACCATAAAAATAACGGTTATAGTACGTTCAGACCTTAATCTTATATGTTCAAAAAATTGGCTTCAAGGGCTTTTAAAAAATTCTGATGCTGGACACCTTCTAAATCTGGATTTCGTGAGAATCACCCACATGAGCAGTGTATTCTATGCAGCGCTGTAGTCAAACTATTCAGACGTTACAGAAGATAATATTATTTAGAGCTATTTTTAGGGTTTGATTTGTCTATGCACGAATACAGTAATGTAATAAAGAATAAAGGTGTGTGTGTGTGTGTGGGAAAACCGCATCGGTTTCTTGTTCGGGATATGATGAATTGGGCACTGCTGTGATTTATGTACAGCATGAAAAGCTTTTCCGTATGAAATGTTATTTTTAGCATCAAGAAGACTGATTCCTTGTCAAAATGCAATGACGTGTTTCTCCTGGCAATACATCTAATATGTAACTTTTTTATGCTAAGGCTAGCTGCACACCTTACCAATAACGTCAGGGCATCCAGTGGCAGTAAGGCCTACTTTGATCTGAACACCTCAAGTCACTTTAAAACTACTGTCAGTGTGAACGGGTCTTAAATGAGTTGCGCAGAGAGAGAGAGAGAGAGAGAATGTGTCCATGAAGGTCAGAAAACCTCTACGTCCTGTTCCCTTTCACTCTGGACATTGACATGCTGAGGCTGGATGCTCCATTGTTTATTGATTGAAATCAATCACTCTTTAACCCGTCGGGCTCAATTGAATAAATTAAAATAAATTGTCATTATGCATGTCCTTGTGTTTTTAATAAGATGTAATCTGGATTTTATGCATATGGTTTAACATGTAACACAAGCGTACACTGGGAATATCTTAGGAGCTCGGACGTGATTTTGGAGAACTATCCTGCCAAAGCAATGAATGGGAAGTTTTAATTTTCTCCAGCTATGTTTCTTCAGTTCTTTCCTACATAAACATTCACACACCAGATTCACAGATTCGTCCAAATTACCTTTGACCCTTTGGCCACAACACTGTCCCAGAATGTTAAACGTGCTACATTACTCATTCCAGCGAGGATGAGCAAATTATTCCCCACTTTAACCGGAGCACTTGATCTGTTGAAGAGCTTAATGCCTCGACTCCTGCGTCTGAACTCCCGTCCTGCATTTAATGCATGCACACACATCACAGCCAGCCAAATAGCACTCTTTGCATCAGGAACAGGACGCTCTGTAATGGGATAGTTTGACTTTCAGCCTCCAAGCTTGCATAGTCGAGATGCATGCCCCAGAATGCATTGCAACGCCACACTCCGCTTCCTAACGCAATAAAGCGATCAATGCATGGTAATGATGTTAAAGCTGCTGTGTAAAGTCTCCCAGCTCCAAAGGAAATCATGGTAACAGTTAGGATGTGGTAGTCACCCAATCCTCAAGTGTTCTTGATGTCTGTTTTTCCCTTCCCCCAGTAGCATGCGACCTTTCCCTGACCCCTCCCTCCATTTTTGTTTGTCAGCTATTCGGTCATCCGTACTCCCTCTCTCAGCTAACACTAGGTTGCTCACTACGTCTCAGAGTTGAACACTACGTTTGTTAGCTATTGCAATGTTGTAATGTGTGGTGTTAGCTGGAGATGCTAGTATGTAGGTGCTTTTGAATCCCTTTTCATGAAGCTCCTTCCGGGAGCACGAACATCTCCCAACTCTTTAACTTTCATGTTTTATGTTTTAGTCATCTTTTGCTCTGGACAACAGTTTCAGGTTTCAATTTATTTTCAATTGAATCGGTTGTTTACAGTTAGCAATGCTAAATGGCCAAAAAGTATGTTGAGACATAAACAATACAACTAATATGCACTTGTTAAACTTTTCAATATAAACAACTAAAATGAAATTTGGCAGACACTTTATTGCTTTAAGCATCCGTCACCGTTTCAGTTCATCCCAATAGGCTTCAGGTCTGGGCTTTGTGGATGCCAGTCAGGATCTTGCAGGCCTTAGTTTAGAATAGGTGCACCCTATTGTACTGTAAATGTTTGTCTATAGAGATTTCATGGGTGTATGCTTGATTTTATGCATCTATTAGTAACGGGTCTAGCTGAAATGGCCGAACCCGAGGTCCCATAATCTTTGGCCATGTAGGAGAACGTTAAAAAGTGAGCTAAAACCTGGAACTGTTTGTCCACAGCAACAAAGATCTAGATCCAGTTATTCATGCTAGATGTCATGCTAGCAAATATCACAACATTTGAAGCAAATTCATGACTGTTAATGATATACTGATGTAGTTGGCATTGACATTATCTACTTTTCTTTGTGTGTTCATTCCTTCCTCCTCCTCCTGCCCCTCCCTCTTGCCTATCCTTCCTTCCCTCCATTAGATCCTCCCTCAACCACCACCATGCCCCCCACCACCCCTGTGCGCCTCCTAACCGCAGACATCTCTGCCACAGAACCTGGTAATAAGCGACGAGCGCTCATCACCTCTCCGACCCTGGCGCCTCTGCCGGAGGGTAGCCTGGGTGCCATTGTGGGCGGGGCAGTGGGCGGAGCCCTCTTCCTCCTGTTGCTGCTCATTCTGGCCGGAATTTATTACCAGCGTCAGCGTCGGACGTTCAGAGGCGACTACTATACAAAGCAGTATCACGGCCCGTCTGACATGCAGAAAGCTCCCCAGCCTCATGAGCTGCAGCAGGTGCACAGCAAAGGCAGCCCAGACACCAAGCTCAAATCCAACCAGGATAATGGCACGATCTACCCGGATAAGGATCGAGAAGAATGGGGAGATTTTGACCGTGAGAGGTCACCCAACGGTCGCAGCAGAGCCCTGAGAGAAGCAGGCACTCCGCTTAACCATCAAAACCATCAGAACCATGAGCATGGCTACCACAACAATCATCACCTCAACCATCAAAGTTTCAGTCCGGCCCACCAAAACCAAAGGAGCTCACTGCAGCCAGAGCCGCGCAGGTACGCAGCGCCACAAGTCATGAGCAACGGCTCCCCCTACCTGCCGGAGGACTGCTACGACAATGATTATGTGTCGCACACAGATGGCTCCATGATCTCCCGCAGGGAGTGGTATGTCTAACAAGAAAAAGCAGGAAAGACTGCAAAGACATTTAGGAAATGCATCAGACTGCAAAAACGACACAAAGATGGCAGAGTAACAGTATGTAAAGACAATAAGTAGAAATAGTTCTCTTGCACCTTTTCTATAGATGATTACACAACCTCAATTTGCAGTAGTGTTTTTTGTACTGTACATTAGTTAACTCTTCATAGTTAGCTTGTTTAAAGATGTTTTGGGACCAAGAGGCAGTATAATTTCTTCATTTGTTAAAGAAGAGACGGTCAATTTATGTACTATATCCAATAAACCTATAGAGGTTTGAGTTCAGGTGCGATTTAAGTTGGGTTGCCAAATCGATAGTTTTCCTCCTTTTCTTGCGGTGCACAGTTAAGGTGCACCGCTTAATGATTAAAAAGCTGTTAATATCGAACAAATAAAATGTAAAGTATGCAGATAACCTGTCGATAAGTGTTTCAGCTTAGCACTAAGAGTTTCTGTGAGTCACATCAACTTTCAATAGTGCCGTCACTGTGAAAGAGGCAGAAATTAGCTCCCGTCAACAGCCAGGCGGTTTCCATGGCAACATTTAATTCTCTACTGGCATTCAGTGTTGGAGTGCTATTGGGCGGAGCCAGACGGGGACGACGGTGCACGGTTTGATGAAGCCAAAATGGGAGAAGAAAAATACAGACAGATGATTGCTGAAAAGGGACGACTGTAATTTTCAATTCATCTTCACTGTATTCTTTTGTACAAAACTCTTTGCCTGTGTTTGTGTGTGTGTGCGCGCAAGTCTGCAAATGGAAATGCACATCCATAACTACTGCCATTGTTCTTCAAATTATATATAAATATATATTCAGTAATCGCTGAAAGCTGTCCCATATCAGTGTAGCTCTCTATCTGGCTTCATTTCACAGAGCATCACTACGCAGTATTAGGACCCACCTGTATACAACAGCTGTTGATCTATCAGTCTAGTACGCATTACGTCACCGTTAAGCTCGTGTGCTTGTCTCGTGTGGTTTCGTGTATACAAGAGTGAGAGATTTCTATGCGAGTGTTTTTCTATGCCCGTATACAATCCACCGTGTAAATTTAGTTGGCTGCTGTTAACCTATCCAGTGTTTCGAATCAGTCTGTGCAATAGGGTGAAATCTGAGGCCATTACTTCACTCTCTGACAGCGTTTAATGCAAAAGACGATAGCCAAACACAGATTATTATTATTATTGGTCATAAAGTTTATAGTGTTGGCTGGATCATTATAAGCTAGTAAGTGCATATGGTTGGCTTCAGGAAAATGCGTCTGGATGATATTGTAGTGCCTTAAACTGATTGTGTGCCTGTAAGCATTACTGTGAGCAGGTATTGTAGTTACGAATGATGAATGCGAACCGCTGTAACTGTGGGTTTGCATCAGATGCGAGTTCAGCGATTTGCGCGAGAAGATTGCATACGGGGTCGGTGCGGGGACGCGATCGGACGCGTCCTTGCGTGGGGCGGTGCGAGTGATGCTGTATGGGCGCCGTGTTTGCCGTCAGGGCACACGCTGTTCGCCTCAGGCGCGTCTTTGCCCAAGTTGAAAATATTCAACTCGAGCGAAAAATTGGCACAGTTACTATTGGTTTGCACCAAACGCAAAGCGTGCAATTTAACCTGCGGGATTTAACTTCGTGTCATGCAAATTTTTTGAATGTTTTCAACTTGGGCGAAGACGCGTTTGAGGCGAATAGCTCGTGTTTTCACGGCAAGCGCGCCACCCGTGTAGTGTCATTCGCGTGGCCCCACGCGAGGACGCGTCTGGTCGCGTCTTTGCATTGACTTTGTGCGTGGTCTGTTCGCGCAAATCGTTGAACTCGCATCTGGTGTAAACCCACAGTAAGGCATTGAATGGTCAGGTTGGGTGATCCTAAAATGTCTTGTACATCTTTGCTTTTGTCTGTTTCATGCCTTCACCTCTTTAGAAGGGTTTTTTGTTTTGTTTTGTCAGTTGTATGATATTTTTCCCTAAGATTATAAGACAATAACAAATTGTTTTGCTTTCATATGACGTGTGACACTTGAGTTACAGTGCACATTAAGGAGTTGTAATAAATATGTAAAACTTTCAGTAAAAAAATCTATGTGTACAGGTTTCGACAATGTAGAGATTAATAAAATTAACAAGGTTATATGTATATATTCAGACATTTGGGAAAGCCTTGTTTTAGTTTTGTTTGTTTGTTTGTTTGAATTTATTGTTCCTATGGCCTATAAAAATGACTTCTATAGGAAATTTCTGTGAAACGCACTAGAAAGTCCCATTTCACAGGTCACCATGATGCTTTCTTTAATCACTCTTTGCTACATCTTGTTCACTTTTTGGTTTTACAAAAAAATAAAAGATCTAATGTTAAAAAATAAAAGATTCACAAAGAAATGTATTTGCAATGTATAAATGATACCGTGCATTATTTTGTAAAATCAACTTTTTGGGATACGGTTTGTTTTGAAATAAAGCACCTTTTTCTGTGACCTCTTTTGTTTTAGATGTTGGCTCAGATCAGCTTTGTGTTGGTTGGAAGAGTGAGTGTTGAAGTGCTGGGTGTGACTGGTTGCTTCAGCTGCAGAACTGTTCCCTATGGGGGTCTCCTCCACTTCCCTGGAGGGCTTGAGCGATATATTCCTCACGCCCTCTTTTCCTTTGCTGTGGTTAACCTACTTCATCTCGAAAGATCTCTTGTGCACCGAAGCTCATTTTCTAGAAATTTTGTGGGGAAAGCCTGCGGCTAAAAGCTTCCTGTGGATGGGGGCTAAACTTCCTCTCAGACTTACCTAGGATAGCCATAAAGCGGAGGGATTATGGGCTTGTTGATCCTTGTGTTTGCTTTGGTGTTCTGTTGATCAGTGTGAGAGCAGATGGGGGTGTTGAAGAGGGTTTTGTTTCATCGTGTTTGCTAAAGTTGGGTGTCCTGTTCATCAGCATTTACATTTACGCATTTGACAGATGCTTTTATCCAAATTAATATTAAAATGCCAATATCATAGATGCATTAGATGCACTGTAAATTTCTTGGTTGTAAAAGTGTCCACCAAATGTTTTTTTTTACACTTCCTAATGTTACACAATTAGGCGCTTACCCAGTGTCTTTCTCAAATATTTGAACCAATACATACAGTGGGGAAAATTTGCATTTGACACATCAGCATTTTTATGAGTAAGGGGATTTGTAAGTGGGCTATTGACACAAAATTTCCACCAGATGAAGCCATCAAGCCAAATACTGAACTCAAAGAAATCAGAACATTTAAGTATACAAGTTGAGTCATAATAAAGTGAAATGACAATAAGTGTCAAATACTTATTTTCCCTGCTGTAAATATAGTTACAGTAATGCACCTTTTCTCCTGTGAAATGTGATTAATTGAATACCACAGTAATCTAAATAAACTCAATATTCCTTTAACCAGGGAGAACCCACATGGTCAAATTTGGCCACTGTTAATTGCTGCTACCCAAAATCTTCTTGGGTTCTCCAGGGTTAAATGAAACACTTTTAGTTCACAAAAAGTCAGGTTAGTGCACTGAAAACAGCACTGTCATCATAAGAGCACAGTCACCTTATTGTGGTTGAGGAGGTCAATGTCTCTTACATCACTGTTTAATACAAAATCAGCATTACCTCCCATTTTTAGTGCCTTTGATCGGTTAAATTTGTCCTGTATAATGGATTTCTTTGCCACTCCCCCACCCAGGCCTTTGATGCATCCCCATGGCAACAGGTTCATGATAGAGAGCGTGTTCTCCTGAGGGATACCTGTGCCTTCTCACAGAGAAAAGGGATGAGGGGGTTAGAGAGTGGATAAAAGGGGACAATTCAGCAGAAAAAGGAGACAAAAAATTAGAAGGGGGGGCTTGAGACTGAAAGCAAATGGGAGGAGCCTGAGATGGAACAAGGTTAAAAAGGAGAGCTGGGGTATACAGCGCAATGAAAATGCAGGCTTGAAGGTGAAACATGCCATTATAAAATTCCCGCTATAAAGGATGGTCACTTTAAATGGCTGTGATTTGTCATTGCGACCACGTAATGTTATTGTACGTTGTGATTGTTGGATTTTCTGTTGGAAAATTTGTCATGGGTGTCTCTGCACTTTTCCCCCTTCAGATATCGTTCGTTCATGACATATTTTTCCACCAATACATCATAGTGGTCATGAAATCATTCCCTCAATGGTAGTCTGTTATTAAGTGTTCAGTGTTCAGTTTAACAGCATCTCACATTCATCAGAAATGCATAGGAGTTCTGGTAAGTGTGCCTGCCTGCACTTTATATCATGGGACACGGATACACTATGTGGGGTGCACACTGTAACCACATACTCTATATTTGAGATATTAATGGGCCTCTAGTTGGTTCTCAATATATCATGTTAACTGTATGTGATCTCTTAAAAAAAGCATATTTCTAAACATAAATGCTCAAACCTGTTTTCTTCATTTACTGCACCTCCCATGTGGCCAACCGTTTTAATAAAAAATCTAAAATTACTCAGCCATAGCAAAATGTGTTTGTTAGTTTTTCTTACGCCCCAAAAGAAAATGTGGCAAAAGTATCACCATTAGTAGTCCCAGACTAAAATGCATGTTTAAGCTGCCTTTATTTAAAAAACACCTACTGACATCTTAACATCCAGATACAAAACAGTATTGTTTTACGTAAGGTATGTCTGTAAAAACTACTTAAATGTCCTAATACGGTTTCATCGGATGCACGTGCGTTGTCGCGGTTACGCGTCTGGTCGGAACTTCCGGTTTCTGGTCTGACTAGTTTTACACAGCAACGTTAGCTCCGTTTCGTTTTTTATACGCTTTAGCTATGAAATATGAACTAAGGTAATATACTGGTTGTTTATTTTGTTATCAGAAATAAACTACTCTAAAAGGACTTGATATTGATTTAAACGGAGATTACCGGAAGTGTGTTCCACGAAAGCCGTTTGTTCAAAACCTTGTCCGGGAAACCACCCCTAAATGTTTACGAATTTAACATATTTTCTTTCTGTAAACCACATTTCCCTGGGTTTTGCTGCTTGTCTTCAGGTAGGCTAATATATTTATTTAGATTAGGATATGAATCTGTCAGTTGTTGTGATCCAATTTTTTAAAGTTTGATTTTATGTTAATTTTAATCTTTTGTCATGATCTAACTCAGTCAGAATTAAAGATATCAAGGTTATATTTTCACTGAATGTTCTTTACATTATAGAATGATTTCATGTAGAAAACAGTAAACCACAAAACTGGACTCTCACACACTGGGTCACAAATAAGAGAAAATTAAATACCTATAATGTTTTTTTACGTTTTTGTTACACTGTAAAAAGTAAAAAGTTGGATCAACTTAAAATGTTTAAGGTGTTACGAATGTAATTTTTTTTTCAATTTACATTTTTAACCTAAAGTGAAATTTTAAGTTGAAAAAACAAAAATTACTTAAAAATTTTTAGGTGTTACCAATTTAAGTTGATTCAACACTGTAAAAAATTCTGTAGAAATTACAATAACACATCATGCAAAGCATTCTGGGAACCAGAAATCATCATCAACCTTTTTGTTTTTTTCTTCAGATTTTGTTTCCCAGAATGCTTTGCTTGATGCTGTTATTTTAGTTTTCCTCTGTAAAGACAAAGACTTGTAAATGTTTAATGCTCATTTAACTTTAAACAAAATATTGCCAGTAAATTCCATAAATTTATATACGGTAAGTTACCGGCAACCAGCTGCAAGTAACCCTGTAATTTCTACTGAATTTTTTTACAGTTGAACTTTTCGATCCAACTTTTCACTTTTTACAATGCATACAGGGATGGATTAAGCTAAACTAGACCACCCAGATTCAGACATTCCTCTTTATAGTTGTAAGACACAATGACCCTTCATAAAAATCGGTTAGTTTAAACAATCTAAGCCACAACAGAAGATGACCTGTGACACTTGACCTTCCTATCTCTCCTCTGTCACCAGAACAAACCTCTTAATGCTCTTCTTCATGTCTGGAGATGGTGTTATATTGAAAGACCTTGGCTACATCCAAATCACTGACCTCTCTTTGCCAGCATTATACACTTTTTTTGACCTTCAGATAGGGGATGTAACAATTCACAAATGTAATTCTGTTTCACAGTGATTCGAATTCTCTTTGGTAGAAAAAAGACAACAAAAACCCTTTCCGGTCCAAAAACAGATCCCTACCTGCACTTCAATATGGCTATAAGATGGTCAGCCAGCTAAGAAGGACCAGTTTCCCGATGTAACATTTAGTGAAATGCATTGTGACACCTCTCCCCCACCCAGCTGCTACTTTTTAAATGTTGATTCTCATCCATTTACTCGACGAGAGGATTTAGGGAGGACAATGAGTGGAGACCCATAAGAGATACCTGATCCCTTTAATCATGTTTAAAAATGCTTGCCACCCTTGAACAAAGTGTGTCACCAAGTGAACCTCATTTAATCCTCCATTGCTCTGGGATCAATGCCGCTCTGAGCAGTGCATTGCTCATTCATTCTCCAAAAGAAAAAACTAAAATCTGCTCTTTAAACATAGTGAGAGAACTGGTGACAGCCTCTTCAAAGATTCATCTCTGAGTTCACCTGTGAAAGCTCTTAAATCCGGTGGGGTTAAATGGAGCTTCTAAGAGCCATCTGAATTGTGGTCTGGAGTGACCTCTTAAAAAAATGCCCTGCAAAAAGCAAAACCTGCCGAAGCGGAAATAACACATATTAGATGATGTTTGTTGTGACGCAAATCCATGACCTTTCATGCAGCTAATGCAATCTTGATTTGTAGTGAATAAACCAAATGCCCATAACTTTATTATTCATGCTTTGTGATATGTATGTTATGCTGGCCAGTTGCCAGTTTTAACCCTTCCTGAACTGAACTGTAAAGGGGTCTTGTGACTCACTGTGGGGAGCCCATCTGTGGTATTAACCGCCAGACGGCAGAAAGATGGCCCTGCCCCCTCTAAACCTTGACACCCCTGACCATTGTTCGTATACACCAAACCATATATAATCCCATATGAAGTTAAACCTTTAGAAAACATCCATGGTGTGGAGATAAAAGAGACACGCTGGACTGGATAATAAACTGTGTGCTTATTAGTTAAAGAAAAGTGCAGCTACAGGGTTTTATTCAAACTGAAACACTGAGATTAATTATAAGGTATATATTCAGTTCATAGAAGTGCACTGTGACCCTTGTGGAAAAACTTGCATCATGTGCAAAAAATAAATAAATGAACATGTATAACCATTAGTTGTTATGAGAAATGGGCTTTTTTGTAACACAGCTGCCCTCTAAGCACCACAAATAGCACTATACTAAAAATATAGGTTCTTTGTCTGGCTATATGATAAAAAAAATCACAAAAGAGTTTCATGTTGGCATATACCCCAGCCTCCAAATGTTCAAATGAAACCTTCGCCACTGCCTATTCTGTTTGCTTACAGTATGGCCGTATGGACTTGCTGTGCAAAATCTGTCACAAACCTGGTTGAATCGCCACCGTGCCAAACCTTTTGCCAATGCTTTTCATCCCTGCTCGTATTAGCTCTCATCATTTATCCACAATCCTATCCCTGATCTTCTGACGTCGTGTGGTCTTAACCTCATGCTCTCATTGTCTATTCCTTCACTGCCAGCTTCCCTCACGGGCCGGACGTGCGCTCAGCAGGACAAATATTTACCGCTTGCTACTCTTTAACGATCACTATTGAATGACATTTTGAGTGAACATCCTGTTCCATTCTGCAGTAAGGGCAGAGGTGGAGCGACAGTAACAGCCTTGTGGTAATTATCGGGTTTTTGGTCATTAAACCTCAGGGGAAACAGTCAATAATACCTTTAATTGATTTCTGTAAAAACCAAAAAGAGAACTGGAAGACGGCCGGAAAAAGTGTGCAGTGCTAAACGTGGATGTTCCTTGAACAGAATAGGTTGATTGAGAAGAACTGTAAATGCTGTCATGATGTGCACACTTAAAAATAAACGATTCAAAAATGGCCTTAGTCAAGCTTTGTAGCTAGGGCTGTCACAATGATTAAATACTCTTCTCATTGCAATTGTTTGACATCATCGCAATGATTTTTAAGATCACCACAATGATTGCACATCTCGCTAAAAAACACAAGGGGAGCTGCAGCGCCTGTATAAATGAGACAGTATCAGATTATTTTTATGTGTATAAATATTTACTGCCAGATAAACCTTGCAAAATATTTAATTTAAATAACCACAACAATCTGTGAAAATTATTTCATAAACAAAAAAATGTATGAGAATTAAATGTCAAAGCAATAAATCGTCACAATCGTCACAATTTATTAAACAATTAACCGTCAGCCAAATTTCATAATTGTGACAGCCCTATTTGTAGCTCCATAAAGAACCTTAAAAAAAACGCAGACAACTTTTTGTACAAAAGCTGGGTAAAGAGTCTTCAGAAATTAAAAGGTAAATAATTGTATCTTTCTTTTCTTTGGAGAACCAAAAATCAATGTGAAGAACCATTGTACTCTTATTTTTTTAGTGTGCGTTTTATTTGGCCCATGATTCTGATTGGTCAATTTACAATAAAACACAGCTATGATCGCTGCACCCAACAATACTGTGCATCACTGCACAGCAACCTTAGCAATGTAAACATGTGAAACATTCTGTTGCTGTTCACAGTAGCTGTGTCCCAATTCAAAGGCTGCGACCTTTTAAAGGAGCATTTTACCCGTAGAAACATTAATCTTTATTGAAAGTGTGTCATATTTGTAGTCAAAATGTAACATACATTTCGAAATTGGTGCCTATTTGTCTGAGAAAAGGGGTGTTTGTAGTCTCACCCCCTCAACAAAGATATTGGACTTCCAGGTTTCAATGAAGCAAAATTATGATTTTACATCATTGAAAGAAGGAAGTGAAACACTGAAATCTGTATTTCTCCTGTCTCAGCGGCAACTGAGAAAATAATGCACGACCATTCAAAAACATGACTGGGGTTCTAACTATACAAAACTTAATGCAAATGGGTGAAGTGTTCCTTTAAGGATGCAACCTCAGAAGATGAGCACTCAGTCTTTGAAGGTCGCAACCTCCGAAGTCCACGAAGAGAACTGAAATGAGACAGTCTAGCTTTCAGAGGATCCATAAGTTGCGTCACCTGCTGCACGCGCCCACCGTGCCTGTCAGCGGGACATAGTGGAGATGTTTCTGACTTATTAGAATAAATATAGAACTAAAAAGACAGTACGGTATATCAAATTAATCAAGTTTAGAAATAAACACAACATACACATAATAATATTAATACAAAACATAATTTATAATATTAAAACAGTGTCAAGAAAAAAAAGTTCTGCTACATACACACATTTATTTAATAAAGCTATTAATTGTTTATTTTAAAATATCCGTCCATTATATTCAGCCATTACAGGCGCGCAATGAATCTTTGGATAGCCTTGGCTGTGAAGGATCCATTCGTTCTATCCTCCATACTGAAAAATCCAGCTAAGACCATCATAAGCTGGTGAGCTGGTTTTAGCTTGTCTCACTGGTGTAGCAAGCTGGCCTAGCTATGTTTTGGTCAGTTTTTAAGCTGGTCTAACTGTGTTTTGGTCACTTTTTAACCTGGTCTGTGTTTTGGTCACTTGTTAAGGGGATAGCACACTGACTTTGCTGGTCAGGCTGGAAGACCAGCTGACCCATCAGATTGACCAGCTTTGCCAGTCTGGGAGGACCAGCTTAGACCAGCTCCTGCCACCTTAGACCAGCTAAAACCAGCTACCAGCTTATGCTGTTCTTTGCGGGATTTTTCAGTAGGGCTTAGCAGCGCAGAGAAATAAGGACTCATTTTGAGGCTTCAATTGGGATGGCCTTACTCATAGACATTATATACGTAGATGCTTCATGACATGCTGGAACGTAATCCAGCGTCGCCGCTATATTGGTTGGGTCTCCTCACTCTACGCTAGCACCAGAGTCAATCAAGCAACTATGCCCGTATTTTGTGCAGCTTACGGTTGCAATAACCGGCCTAGTATTTATACCAAATCGCATTACCTTTCACAAGTAAGATTGAACAATAATTTTGGTTATTTTACCATTTATAATATAATGTCATCATAACTAACATTCCTTATCTGTAACCAAACCGTGTGAAAATCCCATCCAAAATGGCGGCCGCGCTGCTATGTCAGATCCAATATGCATCGTCAGTCTATGAGGCGTCTACGTATATAATGTCAATGGCTTTACTAGCCTTCAGTCGTGCTGCTGTGACACAATCGGTCTTATGCTGCGTTTACACCAGCCGCGTTTGAGGCGTCAAAATTGCGCCTATCGTACCTAGTTTGCCGCTTGAACAGTTTGAATGCATTCGCGCATCTAGAGCGAAGTAGACACATGGAAAAAGCAAGCATTTGATGTGCGTCAGAGGTGAAATTTGCTTCTTGTGGGAGGGGCAAGTGCTATGCGGTTGTCTGTTTGCAAGATGGCTGATGTTGAACTTGTATCATATAGCTCCGGGTGACTGCTCACGGACAATATCAAGTGTTCCTTCATCGCGCCGCGCTAAACGCCTCATTTGCACCGCAAGACCTCCAGACGCGCATCAACGCATCTTCACATTGACTTAAGGTTCAAGATGGACTCTGCATATAAACCCCGGTATGTCTGAATGGCCTAAGGGCGGGATTAAGTAGATTTGACATTAAGTATCTGATGATGACTTTATACATGTCAAGAGCATTCCATTCATATCATTATCTCATTTTTGATGTTTGCGTTTAGCGGCTTTTCATTTTATAAGCATTAAGGTACTCGAAGGTAGTGCTGTATCGTATATAAGTCCATATAAGTCCATATGATAAAGCCCAGCCTCTCGTAACTTTTGCTACATTCTAAACAATCACAAACTCTGGAATTTAAAGTATAACTCCTCTGGGTCATGTATGTTAAATGTGCTCAAAGTTATGCTGGTTATTTTCAACCCAGCCCTGGGTCAAAAAGGGACAAACCCAGCCCTTTAAGTAAGTTAACCAATACAATCTTTGTGTTTGACCGAGCAAATAACCCAGCATTTCTTAGACTGAAGAAATTTCAATGTCAAATTATAATAATTGATGATGTTTGAATTAAAATTCAGGAATTTATCAAATTTAAAGCGTTCTCAATTCAGTTCTGAATTGTGATACAGTGTTATTGTATGAGCCTCTTGGCCCACTAGTCTGTTGATCATCCAAAGGGCAGCACTGTTTGAATTTAATTATTCCTAATTAATGGATGTAATCCCTTTTCAGGAGACCCGTTGTGTGGATAACAAGCTTGTGATTTAACAAACCTCAAAGATTCTGGTGAACTCACTAAATGAAGTTGTAAGAGTGTGAAACTCACCGTAAACGCGGGCGAGAGAAGCCAGTAATGAGAGAAAAGGGGTATGAAAGGGAAAGTTGGAGGAAGAAGTGCAGCAAAGCATAAGAGCACTGTGGGATAGTAGAGACGGTAACAGCAGGCTTTAAAGAAGGACAGCATGAGGTCCTAATTACAGAGCTTTAGAACTGACTGAGTAGAGCTCACCCCTGCCAACTACTGCACAACCACCCATCCACCTGACCCACCATAACAACAAACATCTACTGTAGTTTCAATCTAATTTCTGATTATGTTTCTTCAGCATTATATAGAATGTTGTCTAAAACACTGATTGAATTATTAGCACTTTGTGCGTTTGCACTGGTAGGATGTCCAATTTGCTTTAAGTTGTTTTTGTAGCTCAGCATTGCGTCAGATGTTCAAAAAGGTTATGGATTTGATTCCAAGGGAGCACACATTGTAAAGTCCATAAAATGTCAGAAAAAATTGTTTAAAAAAAAGGTCCCAAGCTGTCGCTGTGGCAGTACCCTCCTCATTGGAGTTGGGGTTTGGGTTTGGGTTAGTATGTCTAAAAATGTAACAGAAAGTGATTCTAACCCCAACCCCAAGGAACAATGGTAATGAAATAGGAAAAAACTATGAGAAAAGAACACTTAAAATGACACAAAAAGAAAGTCATGCCACGGCCACGAAAAACTATTTATAGAAAGTCGTGCGACTGACACGTAAAAGACATTCGTGCTCGAGGCACGAAAAGAAGCTAAATTTTGTGCCATGGACACAAATAAATTAATACATTTTTTTCGTGACTATAACACAACTTTCTGTGAGATCAGTCTGTCCTAATGTGTACTATTTAGGTAAATATATCTATACATTTGGCACCCGGCAGTGTGTTCCTCTGATGTACAAATATGTTCATATGAGGTACATTTATGATCCCTTTAAGGGCAAAGGTACTGCCCCAGTGACAGCTATAGACAATTTTTTGACAGTTTGAAATGCACTGTATGGATAAACCTGTCTGCCATATGCCTGAATGTAAATGTAAGCCACTTTGCATAACAGGGTATGGCAAATGCAAATTAATGCAAAAATAACAGTAAGAAATATATATGCATCATTAAAACAATAAAAGTACTTAAAGACGCAAATTGGGTAAGACTCACACATATATATATGAAGAGTTTCGTTGCAAAACGAGATAACCATCGTTTTTTTAATTGTTCAGAAATCTCGTTTTTTGGTTGTGCATTCCAATTAATTTCAATGCAACTGCAGTTGGTTTGTTTTGATTTAAACCTTCATAACTTAAAAAATACAGCTAAGTAGCACCATAAAAGAAAATAATAACATGACGAACAAAACTCTTCATATATATATATATATAATGTGTGTGTGTGTATATGTGTGTATATATGTATAAATACATATATGTATATGTATATATATATATATATGTATATGTATATATATATATATGTATATGTATATATATATATGTATATGTATATATATATATATGTATATGTATATATATATATGTGTGTATATATATATATGTATATGTGTATATATATATATGTATATGTGTATATATATATATATATATATATATATATATATATATATATATATATATATATATATATATATATGTATATATATGTATATGTGTATATATATATATATATATATATATATATGTATGTGTATATATATATATATATATATATATATATATATATATATATACATATATATATATATACATACATATATATATATATATATACACATATACATACATATACATATATATATATATATATATATATATATATATATATATATATATATATATATATACACATATACATATATATACATAATATATACTAATAAGATTCATTCTCTGTCTTAACTTATTATCTCACACAATGTTATTCGTCTTATTTTATCTGGCTTTAGGTAAGTTTAGATTTTTTCATGATTTCTGTCATTGCTTAGGTTATTTTAACTGGGCTGCTGTTTTTGTCTTTAAGGTTACATCTATATGCATTGCTGTCACTTGCTAAGATATGATGTATATGCATATAATTGCTAGTTGTTTTAACAAGCAGTGTTTTGCTGTTTGTGCTTTCACTTGAAATTTATTGTATTTATTTTTGCCAAAATATTTTTTTTCTCTTGAATTGACATTTATAGTGGTTTGTGTATTAATTACCTCTCATATTCTTGCCTTACTGTGTTATGGTGCCTTTCAGAAATGTCTCAAACGCAGATGACCTCGTCTATGGCGATCGCTGGGGCCGTGATGGGAGCTGTGCTGGCGCTCTTCCTCATCACTGTTTTCACCATCGTCCTCCTCACAGCACGCAAGGCCTCCCCGCCCACATACACAGATAAAGTGTGAGTAATGCAGTATTTTAATCATAAATATACCTCTTATCTAACAACATCCAGAATCAGAATAACACCAAGCAAGATCTTTTACAGTAATCTAATTCTGCTGCAATATATAAACAAAAACTTTAAGATGAATTTGTTTTGATTTAGGAAACATTTCAGTGATGGTTGCTATATGGTAGGCATACCTTATAAGATATTTCCGAGTCATGTGCTTCGCAACATGTAGACCTTTAGCGTGTTGGACAGCTGGGACAGGACATGAGCACTTACCTGGTGAATTATTTAATCATTACCTTGCTTCTTCAGCAACTTACTGACTGTCCTTTAAACCCAGATGGAATAAAACATAACCATTACTACCCTTGATCCTTGACAACTACCCTTATTAACATTCCTTAGAATGGAAAATGTTTTGCTTTCAAAGTGAAGCATGCAATATTTCTATATATAGCTGAAATCCTAGAAATTATTTTTTTAGTATGTTTTATTTCCTTAACAAAATTTTATGTGAAATTATAGCAAAGAGAAAGCGAAAACTTTGACTAGTGACTGTTGGTTTGTTGTTGACAGCCATACTGTTTCCCAGCAATAAAATGAAACTGCATCATGTGCATCATGTGTCTTGTCAAAATACGTGCCTGCTGCACACGCATCAAAAGGGTTTATGATAAATGAGACGCTCACAGTCACGAAATACTCGCAAGACAATATCTTAACACTAAACACTGATTACGCATGAGATGAAACGAGTATCTGGCAACCGCGAGCGTCTCTTTTATCATAAACCCCTTCAAAGCGTCTACAGCAGGCTCGTATTTTGACATCACGTGATGCACATACTTTAAGTTTACATGGCGCGGCAAAAACCTACATACATGTTGTGACGCCCTCGAAAAAGGAGTCACTGGCCACCACGGTTATTAAGTAAATAAAGTATCTATCGCTTGTATTAGCTTGTAGTCTGAACTCAACTCTAAGTACATTACAGTCAGCTCTTCCAGGTCACCTGTTGCCCGATCTAATCGAGGCATTTCACGCTACACTGCGTCTTTATGACTTAATCTTTGATTTGCTGCCTTACCCATAATAGATTTTGTCTTGTCAATGATTACTGAGCACAAACCCAGTCAAGACTGTTAATGTTAACAGAAGCCACATCAGATGTGCTTTTGTTTTTCACGTTACTAAAAAGGCAACTGAATGTCAACACAGAGTGAAAGTCTTGCCACAATAGACCTCAGCTGTCTGTTTGCTTGTACAGTACACAGAAACTACCACATCATTTCGTAATATTGTGCGCTCTGGTTTCCATTCCAGCCATTTCATTTGTTTTCTTCGACTTGCATTGCTTTCCTGTCCGAGAGCGTCTCTAGGCGCGAGTCCACAGACGTCTCATTTCAAGCAGCCCAGAGGCTTACATTTTCCCATGGTTTACTCAAACCAGGTCCAGATTGGGCTTCATGTGGTCCTCGGCTCCTCTCTTAGAGTTTACGGTCCATAAGTCTCCATAGGAGCGTTTACCGTTTAATCCTGTAAAGGACCGACTTGTTAGTGTGCCAAGGGTTATTAGTGTTGGACAGCAGAACTGACCCTGAATTTGGGACATTATGCGTCTTGCTTTCGACAGAAAGGCGTACAGTTGTGTCAAAATACATGAATATAAATAGTTAAACAAACATAGCCAAAAAATCATGTTTCCTAGAGCCGTGGTGATAGATGAAGTTCTCATGAGGATGAGGTCACAATGCAGTTTTGCATGTTAGAGCTGTTCACAGAAAAATTGGATCGGGAAACAAGGGAAATTTCCTCAATGTCTGGCCTCCATATGAGCTGTGGACCTTGAAGTTTCCCTCTGAACCGTCTCATAATTTATAACATACAGTGTCTGTTGTACAGTAAGCTAGTTGTCCGAAAATGGGTATGTTGCGAAAACATTATCTTAAAAGTATTTGTTTTCTTTAAAGGTCTACAAAATCTCTAAAATAGAATGTATATTGTTTGATTCTGTTTTCAGAGAATTCATGTTTAAAAAAGTAGAAACGGTTTATTTTACTTGAATTCGCCAGTGAGCTTAGAAACTATATATCTTGCTCAATATTTTCTCTGAAGTAAATTTGTCTTGTTTTAAGGATGCTTGAATGTTGACAGAAACTTGAAATGTTGAATTGATGACTGTGGTATTTTATTTATTGCTTGCATTCTGCTGTGCTATCAACATCGTCAGTCTTAAAATGAGCATTCTCTTTGTCAAGCCCTGCAATTTTTTTACAAAGCCGCCAGAAGCGTCTGGCTCAGAAAAGGTGTGAGAAGACGCTCCTATCTCTTATCTGTTTTAACTGATCCCAGTTCAGCCTTCTTGCTCTTGGCTTGGCTTTACTTTGACTGCATACTGAATGCAGATCAGTGTGGTGGCGGGCATCTGGGTTTGAGCTGATGGATGAAGCTGCCACAGCGTTAGATACAGCAGGTACTGTGCATGAGATAAGCAGCACTGAGAGACTGACACACTATAGGCTTGCACAGAAATGAAAGCAAAAATTCTTGACATTTGGATCTGATGAAGGGTTCAAGGATTAAAATGTGCCCAAGAACGCCTCAAGTAAAGATACAGTTAATTAAGGTTTAACCATTTTGGCCAGATTTGGTATGAGAGCTCTCATCTTTTTACAATTTTCCAACCTAACCAGATAATGTGACAGAATGTTTCATTATAGCTTACGGCTTAAATTGGTTAAACAATTACAAAAGTGACTCTCATGACTGTGCATTTCATAATATAATATAATCAAACAGGGACACAGCGCTTTTCAGATTAATGAGCTTTATAACAAATCACAGGCCTGTCTGTGACTCTTCCTGTCAATTTCACAAATGCAATGACCATTTCCCACCATGCATCACATCTATTGCTTTTAATCCTTGATTTCAACCATAACCGTTCATGGGAAATGCTATAGACTTAATGAGTCATAAAACACTGTTGTACACTTTTCCGTCTCCGCCTTGCTTCGACCATGTAGGAAGGGCAGGGGACACATTAGACAGACTGATAGTCTATTGAAAATCAATTACACAAAACAGTGGACTACTAATGGTTGGAAATTAATGTCCACAGGAAGTGGAAAAACAAAAGACGCAGAGCTGATATCTTAAAGAATGGAAGGCTGTGGAATGCTTTGGATGAAAATGTATAACCTGGTCCCTTTGCGAACAAAGAGGAAGTTGACTTTAAAAGATTTTTACACAAAAGCACAATGGAAGTATTTTAACAGCTTGCTCCCATTGGTAGGCTTTATCCATACTAAGCACTCGTCTATCTCTTTACTCTTCCTTGGCTGACCTTTAAGGGCCACGCATCATAGCAAACACAACAGTATCTAAATCCAGGGGACAAGAAGAGGTATCTATCCATACTCCAGGCATTCTGGGAATTCAAGGTCAGGGTAGGGCAAACCTCAGGATCTATCAAAGCCTGAGGCTAGCAAATAACAGCTCAATAGATATAAGTCCATCAGAGCCCAGTACATTAGGAATGTGAGACCACCCCTCTAAAACGTACTCGTGTCAAAACCCATTCATCTCAGAGCAGATATTGCAGAGCCATCTAAATAGGAAAGTTAACACGAGGAAGAAAGTGGGTGAAACCGTGACATGATGATGGATTGGGGACAACAGCATCTGGCCATGTTAAGAGCAAAGTTAAAAGAAAGATTTTAGTTGCACTTCACTTTTAGGCTGCTGGGAGATGAGCTCGGGCCAGTGGTAGACTAATAGTGTGTTATACTTCATAAAACAAATTGTTTATTTAAACAGATCCAAATTCTGCTCGTGAAAGCTGATTGGTCCATACAGCATTCCTGCTGTGCTTAAATATGATAATAACAGTTACATTAGTTATGATACTCGCGTATTTGAATGAGAGTTAAATGTTATTGAACATGAGAGGTAAAAAGTATTTTGAGAGAGGTTTAATGAGCACACTCTTTAAAAAGGTGCTAAAAAAGGGTTATGTGCAGTGATGTCATAGAAGAGCCATTTTTGGTTAAAAAAACTTTAAGTCAAAGAAAAAAAAACATTTCTTTCAGTCTTTTATAGTTTTTTAAACCTTATCAGCACATGTATCTTTATGGAACCGACAAATAACTTTTTAAGAACTTTTATTTTAGGTTCAAAAGAAGATTACGCATGAAATACATATGTCCATTATCTTTCAGACAAACACATTTGGGTGATTCTCGCGAAATTAGACTTATTAGGTGTCATGAAACATTTTGATACAAAAGTGAATACAAAGTAAGAGTATCAAAATAAGAAGCATACAGTTACAAACTTCTCTTCACGTACTATTTTGCACATGATTTCAAATGACATCATACAAACCAATTTTGTTGTTTTTTCCACATTTAAGGGGAAAATTTTCATTACCACAACGTGTCCATAACTGGATTTGGGTTCTTTGACATGAATACATTTATAGTTAAAAAATCTAAAAAATTAAACGCTTCAGTGCATGTTATACTATAAACATTTACAGTAAAGAAACATGTGGTATTTGGGGATCATTGAGACAATAATAAAGAATATAAATGTGTCTAAGACCAATTTTCTCATCTTCCGCAACAATTTTCAATCATTGTTTAAGCCCTCAAGGAACTAACATTAAAAAAAAATAGTTGGAAGGGACATAATTGACTGTGACACTCAAGATGGGTACCAGGTAAGCAGTTCTTATTTTTTCTCTCCAGATAAAAGCTGAAATTTTGTTTGTCATGGTACCTAGACAACTTTTTAGTTCTCATTACCGAAACATGAGTTTGTAAATGCATATATGTAATACCATGTTGCGGTAATGATAAATTTTATAATAATAATCTAAAAAATGTAAATAATTCTATAGGAAATATTTTTTAAATCCTCTAAATATAATGGTTATATTAAGTTCAGACCTTATCATATATGTGCAAAAAAAATTGGCTTCATGGGCTTTTTAAAAATTCTAATGCTGGAAACTTCTAAATCTGGATTCTGTAAGAATCACCCGTTTGGAGTTATATTAGTAAATGTCTTATAATGGGAGAAAACAGGGATCAGGGGGCAACTTCCAACTTTGAATCCCAAAAATGTGCATCCATACTTCACAGAGGTAATCCACACAGCTCCAATTGGGGTAATCAATGCAATTGTGTAAGAAAAATATCCATATTTTAAACTTTATAAACTATTTTACTTCCTGTAATGACCCCATAACGGAAGCCGAGAGAGGACATGCACTATTATTATTTTTGCTTGCTTGTTTTCTCGTGATCATGACTTAATTTCTCATCATCTCGAGATAACAAAAGTTGTTTTCTCATGATCTCGAGAAAACGATCTCGTTATCCTGCCATGATAATCCAAATGTCATAATGTAATTTCCTGTTCATAATATTTAGTCTATTTTGAAGTGGACTGCTAATGTATATGAGTTGGGGTCTTCGCCGTTACCACACTAATTTAAATAAATATCAACAATCTAAAAAGTGTGCATTATAGCTGACAACCACATAAACACGTTGGTTTTGTGACTGTTTGTTGACTTTCAGTCATTCCATTTAAATGCTGTTAAAAGTAGAAACGTGTATTGAGTAACTTAAAGACGGTCCCTAAATTCACCACTGTAAAATTGTAAATATTGACAAACCTATTTCAGCTTGAGCGAATCTCTGATCCAAGTAAAATCTCATTTGTTCATCCATGCTAGCAAAATATGCTTTTGCTGTTTACAAACAAAACAACACGTTCTATCGAGTACACGTAAGCTTTAATCACATCTCAAGAATGCAACTTTTGTTATGTCGAGATCACGAGAAAACAAGCAAGCAAAAATAATAATAGTGCATGGCCTTTCTCGGCTTCCGTAATAACGCAATTCACGAACGTACTTATGGCAACGAACGCTCACTACGCTAAAACTCCAAGATGGCCTGTTACTGGAAGTTAGTTTTTACAGTTTATAAAGTTCTCAATATTTATATTTTTCTTACACAATCGCATTGATTACCCACAAAATACCTTTATTAACCCATGGAGCAATGTGGATTACCTATGTAGAGATGAATGAACTTTTTGGGGGTTTAAAGTTAGACGTTGTTCCATGATCCCTGTTTTTCCCATTATAAGCTTGGAAAAGCAAGGACTAAAATACTAAAATAACTCCAAATGTGCTCTTCTGAAAGATGATGGACGTGTATCTCTGATTGCTTGAGGGTGAGTAAATCATGGGGTAATTTTGATATTTGATATTCTCAAATTTGCACTCATGCAAAGGCAATACATCATCTATAAATTCAGAACTCATTTTTAAGCGTATATGTTTGAGCTCTTGATGCATTGGATGCTGGCTGTAACATGACTCAAAGTAAATATTGTGTGTGTATCAAAACATCAAACCCTGGGGAATTTGGGTGAAAGTGTAAAAGGCATGATAATTTGATTAGATATGTGTTTGCTTTAACTGCAGCTATTCACTAGGTCATTTCTAATGTGTATGTTTGACATGAACTGTATTTTTACGCAATCTCACTCGTATGCATCCCTACACACATACACATACAAACTTACTCCACACAGGATCCATTGCAGCCCTGCTGGTGTTTGGGTAATAGGTCCAGAGGGCATGAGAAAATATTTTGCATTGAGAGTACAGGGCTTAGAGACGTGGAGGCCACTGAGTGGTTGGTGATTGAGTCCAAGTGACACCTTGTGAAGTGACTTAAGTCACAGGCTGCGTGGGAGCTTAGACGTTCTTATATTGGTAGAGCATTGTGCATTAGCAGCACAAAGGTCATGAGTTTGAGCCTAAGACACACACATGCTTATAAAATGCATTAAATGAACGTGTGTGACATATTCATAAATGCTAAGAGTTTTTAGCATTAGTTTTCCATTGGAGTTTTTCTGCCTCGTCCTACTGAAAAAGACATAAATCGGACACATGCACATTACGCACCAGAACCGAATTTAACTTTTACACAGTAACATTAGCTCAGAGTAATAGTTGATACGTGTAAGATATAAAATGTATAAGGATGTTGTTGCTGCTGAAACCATAAAAAATCATGCACCGTTCATAGTAAGTGACACTTTATACCTCTTTATGGTTGTTTATGTGCTTCCTTCACAGGATTGACCTCCCTCCAACTCATAAGCCCCCTCCTCCATACACAGAGAGACCACCTGCCATCCCTCTGGCCTCTCAGGCCCCTCAGGTGGCATCATTCTCGCAGGTAAACCTTCCACAGCTCTGTTTACACTGCGGGGTTCCACCGCCCACAGTTTGATTTATTTTCCTACCGTGGTACTAGAATGAAGCTGTATTTGAAAGATGACTGTTGGCATCTGCTTTATTATTCAAGAAGTGATTATATGTCTCTTTTAGCTCTTGTTTGCCAAAATCTATCATTTCTTTTTGTCTGTGCCTGCTTGGCAGCTCACATACAATACTACTACTACTGCAATGGTTGTAAATCTGATGCATTTATTCTGTGCAATTAATTATTTAGAAATATACATAATAATGTGATGATGAACGTGCCCCCCGATCCATATGTGGAATTTTCCTACCATCAGAGCAACTGGAAGACTCTATAGATTTCATATATGTTAGCTTTGGAGCCATCTAAAATATATGCTGGTGTGTTCCTAAAAATTATTTTTTTACAGTTGTGTGCAAGATAATTTACAGTTATGCTGCTAGTCAACCTTGGACAAACAAAATCTGCATTGCTGTATAGGTCACTGAGAAGTTTATGTTTAGTAATATATTAATAAAGGTAACACTTTTTCTAGGCAACTTTAACTCTTTGGTTATTTTTTAGGCGCGTGCTAATGGTCTAATCAGATTCAATGGATTATGCTTAGCTATGCTAAAAGCGCTAGCACCAGACCTGGAGTTCAGCTAAATGAATTCCAAAATGGTAAAAATCAAATGTTTAACTCTAGGGGAGATGGAAAATGTGCATATTTAAAAAAAACTGGAATGTAGTTTTAACTAGTTCCAATGTTACAACAACTTTGATTTAAAAAATGTCATTGATAGTGTCATTGCTCAGATGTTGCTCTTTCAAAGCTTATGAGATTTGATGTGTTTTATTTAAATATTATTTCTCAGGAGAAATGAAAATAGAAACAAATGTTGAAATACATAACTGTTAAATTACTATTGCTATAAGTAAAATAATCTGGATTTGGGTAAATTTGATTACTTATTGATTGCAGGCTTAGCAAATCTGAGTTTAGTTTGTGACATTGTTGAGATCTCCAGACGATTGTGAGATTTCTGGGTATTTCATATATTATATAAACTAATTGAGATATTAAAGAGATCCCATCTGTGTTTTCTCTTTCTTATGGGTGTATTAATCAGTAAGTGCTGAAATTAACATGCAATAAAAATATTAAATGCTGTATAAGTATTGTTTATTGTTAATTTATGCGATCTTATTAACTAATGTTAAGAAATACAAAAAACTTAACAATAAAGTATTGCCACAAAGAACAATATATTGATATCTTAAGCCAATTGTGATGTCTTTTTAATGCTTTCAATGCAATATTATACCATAGGTGTAAAAGACTAATGATTTGGGGGGGGGGGTTCCCAAAAAGTAATGGGATTATACTAATTCACCGAATCAATTAATCATCATTTAAATGCCATAATAAAAGCCAACTACAGTACTGTGCAAAAGTCTTAGGCCACCACAACCACCAGACATGTTGTTTTAGAAGTGTTACTGTCCATCCATATTTATTTTTCAATCTATTTTATTAAGATAGAAACAGAAAATACAGGAAATATGTAAAAAAAAAGGCATTCAATTTATGCATCATCAGTTTTTAGTGTGACCTCTCTTGGCACGAAACACATCTTGAGCGTTTTTGAGCAGAATGAAGTGAAAAGACTAATTTCTTTAAAATTAGAAATTAGGATTTAATTTTATTTAGGTTTAAGAGATCCTGCAGTTTCCTGCTATTGCTCAAGTGGAAGGGGGGTTTACCCTAAAAACTTGACACATCAGTTTACATTTTATACAGTTTTTAATCCTATATACAAAAATAATTACATATGTTCACTATAACATATTCTGGCATGGCGGCCTAAGACTTTTGCACAGTACTCTACATTTTTTTCTATGTAATCATTTTAAATAATACTTGTACATAAAAATATACACAACTCCTCCAGAAAGCTTATCTGTTGTGTGATCTGTGCTGTGTAGGCCCGTCGAATTGAGAGGCGGTATGAGCCGGCCGATCGGGCACCTGGCAGGCTGGCGCGTAGAGACATCCAGAACCCCACCCACCATTCGCTGACCTATCAGGAGTGGATCTGTCATCAGAACGGGGAGGACCGCGTTTACATCAACCACAGAGAACATTATGTATGATAATGCCCTTGTGTCAGCTGCAGCCCACTGCCAGTCCCAAAGTTAAGACTGTTTACGAGAATACCGGGAGCAAAAAATCACCTTGTTTAGAGCTCTGCTAAACAGTAATTAGAAAATTGAGCCATTAGTGTTAGCTCTGTATAATGCACAATGAAAACTCTGGCAACGTGTATCCAAATAGCTTGGCCTAAAAACGGTACTACAGTATATAGTACTGTAGTACAGTAGTCCAGTATAATGATGTAGACTGTATGATTCAGCATTCATTATTCGCTCGTTTCTAAAATCTAGTGGTCGCGGTAAAGACTGACATTTTAAACAATGTGAAAAGCAATTTTACTGTGATATATGGGTAATATGTTATTGCCGAAGGCTTGACAATGAATATTATCATCAAGGTTTCTGGCAGCTGTTCCTTTTATTTGATTATAGGCCATAGTTATTCAGTTATTTAATGCTTGGCCTCCTTAGATTGAAGCTGTCATAAGATTTGTTTGCATGTGACAGATAGTGCTTTATAGGTCAATCGCAATACGTTGTTTCCACTGTGATGTACAGTAGATGTGAATTTCATTACAAATGTATTTTGTCATCGCTTTTTGTGTAGATATGCACCTTGTAAATCTGGGCTCATAAGAGCAATGTATAGAGATGATAACAGCTTAGTTTCATAAATATTTAGCGTTTATTAGACTATAGTACTGAGTCCCTAAGGTGACATTGGAGTAAAAAAAAAATAGAAAGTTTAGTTTCATGTGCTCACGTGAAACTTTTGCATGCTCACGTGAAACTTTCGCGTGCTTATGTTAAACTTTCATGTCCTCACGCAAACTTTCATGTGCAGAATTCACGCCAGTGAAACGTTCGCGTGCGCCAGTGAAACGTTCGCGTGCGCCAGTGAAACGTTCGCGTGCGCCAGTGAAACGTTCGCGTGCGCAAGTGAAACGTTCGCGTGCCCAAGTGAAACGTTCGCGTGCGCAAGTGAAACGTTCGCGTGCCCAAGTGAAACGTTAGCGAGCGCAAGTGAAACGCAAGTGAAACGTGTGCAAGTGAAACGCAAGTAAAACGTTAGCGTGGGCAAGTGAAACGTTAGCGTGCGCAAGTGAAACGCTAGCGTGCGCAAGTGAAACGCAAGTAAAACGTTAGCGTGCGCAAGTGAAACGCTAGCGTGCGCAAGTGAAACGCTAGCGTGCGCAAGTGAAACGCTAGCGTGCGCAAGTGAAACGCTCGCGTGCGCAAGTGAAACGCTCGCGTGCGCAAGTGAAACGCTCGCAACTTTCATGCGCGAAAGTTTGACGTGCACACGCAAAACTAAACTTTATTTAATTTTTGCTCCATGTCCCCTTAGGGGCTCCGTAGTACTGTCAATTTTTGTCCAGTCAACATTTTAGCCCAGTTTGCATAGCAAAGCAATCTTGGCATTACATCATCCCAATAATTAAATAAAGCAATATATATATATAGAGACGAAACGTATGTCGTTTTCCTGTCTGTGCTTAATATTTACAGGAAACCCAAATATAAGAGTTCAAATATAAAGACTAGACTAGACAGCACTTACACAATCTTATTACAGTACTGAGAGTATAGGTTGTTAAACCTGATGAATGCATAAAAAGTCATTTTTATGCTGCTCTTATGGTCATCAGGACTGCTGGATGACTTCTCCCAGTCGATGAAGGAAAATCTCAGACCACAAAATGCTCTCTGGAACGGAGGGAGAGCCAGGGAATGGGGGAGGTGGGAACGCTCTTAAGAGCCTTTCCACGGAGACTGCTGTCTGCATGTCAACTTATGACTTGTGTTGTAGGTAAACAAACCGGTTATCTACTGGGCAACTGGACTGGCAGGGCCATTAAACAGCAGGCTTTTAATGAGGTGGCATTCACCGGGGAGCAATCTGCACTATTCTGGCCCCACCGTTCGGGGAAATATCAGCCGTCAGACCCCATAGACTCAATGAGAACATTGTTTATTCCATCTGTGAATCACCTCTCTGGAATGCCTCCACCATCGCTATATAAAAATGTGTCAAGTCCCACAATAAAGCATCAGGTGGGTCTCATCCAAAATTAATCCATTTAGGCTAATAAAGGTGTGCGTCTCAATCCAAATCTATTACCAAGCACGACGTAATATGTAACGCATTATAACGACCCTCTCATCACCTTATACAAACCAAACGCAAGTCATGCTGATATACTCGTCTCATTTTTCTTGACACGGCTTGTATATTCTTTCTAGTGTTGCGACATTGGGATTCCCTCATCTCATGTTTGTGTCTGTGACCCGACCCGGAGCTGATATTTCAGCGTATTAAGAATCCATCAGAGGGATTTGAGGTGCTTAAACTCACCATCTATAATTTTCATGTGATAGCACTTGTATTTGTTCTGGATGAGCAACCGCTTTAGCGTTCTTGGTTTTGCGAGACTCTAGGCACAATGTGGAATGTTGCATACATATTTTCGCAGTAATACCTATGGAAATGAAACCGTTGGGAGCTTTATAAAACGAGGTAGAGTTGAGTTCCTCACCCCTGTCAAAAAAAGTGACCTTGGTTTAAGAGGTAAACCAAATAATAGTTAAAAAAATGTAACTATGCAAACCAATACCAGGTTATAGGAGCCTGTGATCACCTTTTGCTTGCTGGACAGTGGTTAGGATGTCTACTTCATAATATAATGCTCCCAAGGGTTTCATTTCTATCCTGAATGTCTCTCTGAATTCCAGAATCCAACAGGGAATGCTGGAAAAGTCTTTGCAAACTCATTAATCACTGGAGATTAATGTGGACCATCTTACAACTAAAGTGTTCATTCGGGCTGTGAAATATTTTTCGTCACCTCTGCTGGAAATTGTTGTATGTACTGAAACATGGTAGTTGCTAATGGACCAGCTACTGTCAAAAACTGGCTTGTCACTCGAGCAGTATCTTTTAAAAAGGTCCTAATATGTATCATTGTAATACAAATATGTATAGATTTGGTACAGTACCTGCAGTGGCGGCCGGTGACTTCTTTTTTTTTGTGGGCGCTCAATGCGAAGTTCGTCACAACATGTATGTAGCCCGTCATGTGTGTGGTTCCTTTTTTCAAAATATGTGTTCTGCACATCGAGAGATCCTTTGTGCATCACGTGTCTTGTCAAAATAAGTGCCTGCTGCAGACGCGTCTAAAGGGTTTTTGATAAAAGAGATGCTCATGTTTGCCAGGTACTCTCATAATCTCGTGTGTAATCAGAGTTTACTGTTAAGGGAGTGTCTTGCGTGTATTTTGTGAACGTGAGCGTCTCTTTTATCATAAACGGTTTTGACGCGTGTGCAGCAGGCACTTATTTTGATAAAACACATGATGCACATGGTTCGCATGACACAACAAAAGCATATTTTGAAAACGCAAGCAACACACATGACACTCCGAACACTTATTTTGAATTAGCGCCCCTCGGATGAGCAGTCACGAGCCGCCACTGGGTACCAGTTTGTACTTTTGAGTATGCACTCTTTGGCAACAATATGCACTTTTGAGGTACTCTTTAGGTGAAAAGGTGTACTTTTTTGGTCCAGTTTATTTTTTCTGACAGTGTAGAAATCAGCTATCACAGCTACCATCCTGCACTTTTCCAAAGGGGAGGTAAAGTGCATCCAGATCCCATCCTTAAACTGTTATCAGGAGACTGGTTAATTTTATTACAGTTGGAACAATCTGCAATTTCCCAAATCCATCTGTCTCAAAACTGCCCTGTTTCTATAAAGCATTCGTTTTCTGTCTTTCAGCCGACCTCCAACTCTGACGCTTAATGGAGATGTACACATTGGTAGTCATACTGGACACCTGCCACACTGTACGGCCATTAAACTATTAAGTCAGCGTGCCCCAGAGTGACTGTCTAGTGAAGATTTACAGCCCCGGGATAGAGGGGGGGAAGAAAGGGGGATAGTGGGGGATGGCTGCTCCAACATTACAGGTTTATTACTCAGTGGAACAGGAGGCCCTGTAGGTCCAGCAGAGCTAAAGTCACCAAGTTGTCTTCAAGGGAGTTGATGACAGGATTAGCAGAAGCAGAAGCACAGGTTAGGACTGATTCTAAATGTTTATAAGACATGTAAAATGATCAACCCTATATGTCAAGAAAAAACATCATGTTCAGGGTTTCCACGGGTCCTTGGAATCATTTAAAGTTTGTGAATCTGGTGGAAATAATTCAAGGCCCTGCAGTTTTTGAAAATATATAGATACAGGTCATTGAAAGTGCTTGAATCTATTTTATGCAAAAAAAATTCTGAAGAAAAAAATCCATATTATTCCCTGTGTAGTGTAGGATAATATCATAAAATTTTTTACTTTTTAAGCACACGTGCTAAATTGTTCACTTTAAATGCTTATATCCTCTGTATGCGAATGTTGATTCATACCAAAATCCTTTTTGCATAGTTATGTTTGGCACATGAAAACGTCTCTGGTTACGTATGTAACTCTTGTTCCCTGAGAAGGGAACAAGGCGCTGCGTCTCCCGTGCCATACTTCCTGCGTTCCTGTAATGCCGTCTTTGGCAATATTTCAGATAGCGATATACTTCCTGGCTCCCGCATCACCCTGTCTTTGTCGTTAAGCCTCACCATTGGTTGAATTTGATTTACACATTCAGACGCACTTACCCTTGTAGGCGTCCCCAAAGTGTCACCGCAGTGATGCAGCGCGAGTTCCCTCGAAAGGGAACTGTAACAATTTATCATTAAAGGTAACACAATGTAGCCTTGCTCTCACTTGAATTTTGAGGGTATTGGACCTGGAAAGTCCTTGAAAGATCCTTGAATTTGAAGTTAACTAAGGTGTGGGAACCCTATAATTTCATGAATTTGTACAAAACTGTATTAGAAAAAAAACAAGATTGCAGCTTAACTCCTAATCAAAACATACAGTAAAAATTATACAAATTAGCCTCCTGATAAAATAATTACAATCTCCCATTACATGTGTGTTGAAAAATCTTGTATACCTTGTAAAGCGTATCCCAAATGCATACATGTAAATATGATTGAGACATTTGTGAGTCAAGGCCTCAAATAAATTCAGAAAAAAACAGATTTTCAGAATACTTAAATGAAGAAGAAAGATTATTACTGCACAATGTAGATGATTTAATCAAATAGTTAGACATTTATGAACATTTGTGGCTCAGGTATTTGGTTCAAACAATGCATATGGGGCTTAAAGGCATTGTGTAACTTTTAGAAGGATCTCTAGACATAAATGCAATACAATATACATAACTATATTATCAGTACCTTACAAAATGAACTGTATTGATTTTATTACCTTAGAATGAACAGTTTTTATCTACATACACTGCGGGACCCCATACTGTACATGGAAGTCGCCGCCATGTTTCTACAGTAGCCCGAAATTGAGAAACTGTTCTACAGAGCGCATTTTGTCACTACTTTGTCTCATACCAGGCGCGATAGAGGCGTCAAGCGTGAGTGATTTCAATGTTAAGTCAACGTAAAGACGCGTTGACATGCATCTGGAGGACTCGTGGCCAAGTGAGGCGTTTAGTGGGGTGCGATAGACGCGATTCTGCCTCATTTGCACGTCTAGTTGGCGCAAATTGAGCATTGGCGCGGCAAACGCGCGAGTTGAAAAATTTTAACTTTGGTGGAAAAACTCGCCGCGTTAACCAATCAGGAGCTTGCTCTAGTAGTGATGTGATTATAGGAAGCGAGCGTATTCGCAGAAGCCCCTCACATGATGCCAATTTCTGTGTGAATGTCTCGATGACTAGAATTTCACGCGCAAATGAAGCGAGTAAACTCAAACTGTTCAAGCAGCAAACTAGGGGCGGTAGACGCGATTTTGACGCCTCAAACGCGGAAGGTGTGAACCCACGGTCAGAAGAATGACATTGTCCTCTGGTGGCCACCGTAGCTTCTCTATGCATTTCAAAAGGGAGGGGTGAGCTTTGGACTGAGCCATTGCAATTCACAGTCTCACCACTAGATGGCGCTAAAAAACCCTACACAGTGGACCTTTAATGTCAACGACGCAAAATTGCAACATTCCTGATGTGAATTTCCACGGCTACATGCCCCAGACAAATTATGATTGGTAAGAATGGGAATGCCGAAGGTTCGGTGTAATAAAGATTCACAGTGTCACAGCTACATTAGACCCATTTCAGTAAAGGGAGAAATAACAAGGCTCCAGCTTGCCGAGTCATATTTTCTGTTGTCCAATGAAATATCAGATGAAGATAGATGAAACGATATTAAGTCATTCATTCACCTATTGATTCGTGTCAGTATACAGAGCGCCGCGGTTCATGAAAACTTCCTAGAAAGATTATAAAGAGAAGGCAGCCGTCTGAATCATAAATTGAATAGAACAGATTTATCTTAAAACATATCTGATTAAAATAGATTTTGTTGTCATGTGAGTAGAAAGTACCTGTTGTGACATTAAATCTTTATTGTACTGCATTTTATTGCCACTTGACATCACTTAACTATTTAAAAAAAAGCCTTTACTGGTTAAAAAGAGCTATTGTTATAGGAATGAGAGACCCTGAGTTTGTTATGCCCAACTTTTCTCTTTTTTTTTATCATTATGAATGAGTTTTCTTGGTTCTGTTCTGGCTGTTGAGAAAGAGAGGGGTTATTTTTACACAGAAGCCCAAAATAGCATAGATTTTTCTTTGTAAGTGGGTGTCTAGGCAATTCAAGCTCGGACACACAGTCTGTGGAGGATGCATCTGTGTTTTGAGGGAGAAATGGTGTATGCAAGTGTTTTGTTAACACCGGAGGGATCAAGGTGCCCTAATGTGGGGGATGCTGATGTGAACGATTGATTCTGCTCAATGTCTTAATACGTCATCTCTCTCTCTCTCTCTCTCTCTCTCTCCCTCATTTGACATTCAGTACAAAGAAAATTACATCAAACAAATCAAATGAAAAACATCAAATGATTTAATAAAAACAGATACTCTTGTGTGTTAGAAAAATGAGAGCAAGCAAACAAAGAATCTGCTTTCCGTGTCTGCCATGACATTGAAAAATGGCATTGTGGATAAAAGCAGTTTGAACAGCAGTTGCCCCATAGAGTCACAGTATGATTGAGACATTTGTGAGTCTATTCCTGTTGGTAGCTACATAATCCCGACACTATTCAGTAAAGCTGCGAGTGAACGGGAAGAGAGGAATGAATCCTCGGAGACAGCTGACATAATGGAGACTCATCCAGTTTACAAAGCTTCATTTATCTTTCACAGTTTATATTCCTCTGTTACTAATGCTCCACCAGTTGAGTTATATTGCTTCAGTTGTCATGCCTATATGGACCGCCCACAATCCATTTGTTGGCCACCTAATGCATATTACGAAATTGGGGTCCATTTGGAAACAAAGTTATACTGATACAATAAGTGCTTTCTGTACTGAAAACGCCACACCATTAATTATATAAATCTATTTTAAATAAGCCTGTCTCTAAATAGCATGTAAACAAAAAGTCAGAAAAAGATGCACTGTAGAGCAGTCAAAAGTTATTTCCCTGTCTCTGTCTCCAGGATACAAAAAGATTCCCTCTCATCCATTTGATTATTTGGGGCCATTGTGCCATTTGTGCCCAGTGAATGAGATCATTCAAGTGACCTGCACAAAGAGTGAGGTAAAAGAAAAGAGTGAAAGAGAGAAGTTCCTCGCTATTACCCTAAAAGTCAAGAGGGTCAATAGTGTGCTTATGTGCAACCGTCACATGATCCCGCTCTGAGAAAACCTCCAACCATTCAGACAATTTCACATCTCAGTCTGAGTAAGATGGCTACTGTAAATGTGAAAGAGCTCTCAGCGCACATCAATACAGAAAACAACAGGACTAAGATCAATGGACAGACATTTGTAGCAGAGCATGGATCCATTAGACGATCGATAATATTAAACCAGCTTAATAAACGATTGCTTTTCTTATGAAAAGCATAAGAAACTTATGTCAGTCATTTCATCAGCCATAGTGGTAACAAATGTGTCTCCGTCTGACCTTTCCTAACCTCTAAAGTGAGATATTTGGAACTCACCTTGCAATGATCTCACACCCGCTGCTGTTCTTGCTGTGAAAGCACTTTTGTTTAAAACTCAATTAGCGTGTTTCTGCCGGAGTCATGCTGGCTTCATAGTGAGAAGAACATCTAGCACTCAACTGTATGCACTACAGTCCCTTTAACAGAATGCTGTTTTGCAAATCTTCACATCATGTTCAATCAATTAAAGCAACACTATGTAGTTTCCATCTAAAAATGACTTACAGCCCCCCCATGTGGTTGAAAAGCGCAACAGTGCCTGGTATCAGACACTCTTCTGCAGGCAGGGGGAGGGGCGGGGCTGGGTTTCCTACCCTCCACCGCCACTTTCAGAGTGTGCTTGTAGCAGCTAGGCGGCTGCTCAGGTTGCAGCAACAGTACAATTTGTCCAGTTAAAAGTTGTTCTATCACTGAAATAATTTTAGAGACATTATTTAAAGGAAAAAAACTACATAGTGTTGCTTTAAGAATTCAAGGCCTTGACTTCAGGTTATTTCATTGGTTTAAGGTGCTATGAAGTTAAATATTAAAATATAAGTAGTACACGCTTAAAGGAAAACACCACTGTTTTTCAATATTTAACTATGTTCTTACCTCAACTTAGACTAATTAATACATTCCCATTTTTTTTTAAATGCGTGCACTTAATCTTTGTTCAGCATGTCGTGAATGTGTTAGCATTTAGCCTAGCCCCATTCATTCCTTAGGATCCAAACAGGGATGAATTTAGAAGCTACCAAACACTTCCATGTTTATCTTTTTAAAGACTGTTACATGAGTAGTTACACGAGTAAGTATGGTGGCACGAAATAAAACGTTGCAATTTTTAAGTGGATAAAAAATGAGAACTATATTGTAAGGCGGAAGAGCACTTAGTTTGCAGCACTTCGACCTCTGCGCCCGCAGAAACATCATCACTCCTGACTTCTCCCCCTCTCGGTCTCCGTCAATTTTACTGCGCCCGAGGTCGGAGTACTGCAAACTAAGTGGTCTTCCGCCATACAGTTCTCAATTTTTATCCGCTTAAGAAATTGGCACGTTTTGTTTTGTGCCACCATACTTACTCATCTAACTACTTATGTAACAGTATATTTGACCCTTGTTGGTTGTTCCAATTCACTTCCCTTTCGGGTTGTTTGTATACAAAAAAGGCCACTAAATTAAACGGCTGTAAAAATTTATTAGATTAATTTTTTTCTATTTTTTAATAGTAAATGAGAGAGAAAAAATAAAATCTGATGCTGCACAAAAAAGTGAAAATGCATCAAATCCCATGTTTTTACCAATCTTTGACAAGCCCAATCCTGTGAAAAAGGTTTTAAAAAATCCAGTCCACAATCACTTTTTATATTGAAAATCTGTAATTTTGTGTGTTTTTTTTTTTCATCAAATCAGTGACACCACTTATGACTTTGGCAATTATAGAGTTAAAATAATGGATATTTTGTAAGCATTTGGTAGTTTTGATCAGTACTGAGGGTGATTAACAGATTTATGAAAACAATTTGGATTTTTTTTGTACACAAACAACCCGAAAGGGTAATAAATTTGCCCACAGTATATTGTTGAGTTTTTGAAAAAAAAATCTCAAAATATGTGTCAATATAAGATTTGTCACCAAAAATCATTCCATTTGCTGAAACACAGAGAAAGTTGTGGCCAAATTAAGACATAAAATAGCCAAAAATGGCCTAAACAACCCATAAGGGATAAATAGGGAAAACATGGAAGTGTTTGGTGGCCAATGAATGGGGCTAGGCTAAATGCTAACACATTCGTGACTCGCTGTATAAAGATTAAGTGTACGCATTGAAAAAATATACGTATGTATTAATTCGTCTAGGTTGAGGTAAGAACATAGTAAAATATTGAAAAATTGTGATGTTCTCCTTTAAGAAATGCTGGGCTGCGTTCAGCCCCGACAAAACGTTGCACAACGTTTATTAAACAGAAACGGTGATGCGTTGAACGCCCTGTTGTGATGACGTAAGCGTTGCAACTACGGTAGCTGAGAGGCCATTATTTGTGTTCTTTTTTAAATGTTTCTGAGGACTGATGAAATCGTTATAAATGTGTGTTTAATACTGTAAAATACCCTCGATGTTACAGTCACTGACCTTGGTGTCCAGAATGAAAGACAACATTCCAACTTGAACCCATTGAGCGAGCTGTCTCTTTACTATCGCGTGGTTTTATACATCTTGCCGCTGATTGGGCTGACATTTCTGACACACCCACCAAACAAGAGAAAACGCTTCTAAAACCTGTTGCATTCCGTTGCACACCGTTTTAAGGAAACATGTCGTTCAACCCGGAAACCGTAGCAAAACGTTGCGCACCGGTGTGAGATTGAACGTGCCCCAGGGTTCATTTTAACCCAGCGCTTGGTCAAAAAGAGACAAACTTAATCGTTGGGTTAAATTAACCCAAAAAAAGATTATATTTCACCCAACAATAAGTTAAAACAACCCAGCATATAGATTAAATTACAACCCTATGGATTGGGTTCGTCTTTTTTTGACCCATCGCTGGATTGAAAATTACACAGCATTTTTTTAGACTGTAGGCTAAGCCTACACAAAAATAAATGTGCACATCCAGAGGAAGGTCCAGAGCAAAAGAAACAATAATCGAAACAGATGGACAAATGCCCTCATGATAAAACTAAACCTCTGAATATAATTTATTCCAGATATAGTTTTGTTTCTTTTGGAATAAATTATTTTTGGAGTTTTAATTTCAGCATGCAGGCATTTCTCCCTCTCTTTCTAATAAATAAAGTCCTAGACATGCATATGAGATGCAGTTAAAATCTTGTTGGTTGTTTGTATCAGTGTTTGGCAGCTACAAATAAACTGCATGGCAAATGATTCTTCATCTGGTGTTACTTTAAGGTGTTTTGAGTTATTTTTAGTTTATTTCATTTCATTGCGGATGTTTGTCGAGGAATAAAGCAGAGCTCATTTATGCTGACGTACTCAAGATGATATTTCCCTCTGCCGCTTTCATACAACCACAATCCCTAAATGTGTTGGCAGAATTATCTTTGAGGATGTCATCAGGCTAAATTATAGCTTTTTATCCTTCTAAATTCTTTTTTCATTAGGTGGATTGTGAAAAAATTTTGTCCGTTTTTGATTTTATAACTTGTGATTTTAACAATTGTCTGGGTCGTGTGAACTTTGCTTATTGGATGTTTAATTAAAAACTTTGATTTAGTTATTTTGTAAATGTATAATATGCCACAGAAAGTGAATTTAGGAGCGAATTGACCCAATGCAGCAAATATTTAGTCAAGACTAAAGTTAGTGGTTGACCAATTCTACCTGGATGGCATCCAGTCTGGCTGTATAGAATCCTGCCACATCCCATTTAATTATTGTACTTACAGTCACAGTTTCTTTACAGCCTTCTTTAGAGCTTTCTCACTATAGCTTATTTCAATAATAATAATAACAGTCAGGGAAATTTGAAGTTAAACTCAGCCTGACACATAACATTTAAAGTGGCAGTAAATACAAAATGTTCTGTTGAGAGCGATTGTTCTTGTCAGAGGAATTTTATGGAAAATATCTTCGTGTACAGTGCAAAATGTTCATAGTGATTTCTAAACATTTCCTTCCAAAAATGTATAAACATTAATGTAATTTCACGGCTGGTACAGATACTCTCCTAGAACGCCTGTGGTGAAAATGACCAGATTTTGTTTATCATCATCTAAGCCCAAAAGTATGTAGACATCAAAAGATCAGTCATCTATTTGTTTCTGTTCAGCATTAAAACATCATCTGCAAACAGGATTTTTTCACTTGGGCGTTTGAATGTTTTAAATTCGGTTTAGAAGTTTTCTTCAATGACCTCAACAGCAGATTATTACCACAAGCATTTCACAAAAAAAACAAAACATGTTTTGCATGTTGCAAGATGCAAAGAAAATGCATAAAAACTTTGAAAACAAGTGTTTACTGTTTTTTGCACACACAAAAAAGTGACAGGAAAGTAAAATATGACATGTTTGAAAGTGACAATTATTACAATGCTCATGAAGTCTAAGAGAAATTACCATTTAAATATTCTCTAAAACATTCATAAGACATTGCATTCATGTAAATCATGAGTATTTTAAAACCGTAATGATGAAAACAATCCTTTTTTTGTTTTTGTTTCATTTGTTAATATTGAAACATTTACATTTACAGACTGTCCTGGCCCAGAACTGCTGCGATTATATGAGCTCATTGTGCCCTCTAGTGGAGACAAATATGTTACCATGTGTCACTAGGTTCAATGTGAAGACAAACAGTAATAAAAAAGGATCACCCAGTAATCATAAATATTACTCAGCTGTTTAATTGTCAGGTGTTATAAAATACATTTACATTTAAATGAAAGTGCACAGTAACAAAATATTTGCCATACATTCCTCCAGCTGGGCTTTATTGATGCTTTATTGATGAATTTATGCTGCTTAACGGTATACACAAGAGGTCAAAATTTGAAGGTGCTTTAATATAATATTGCTTCATTTATTTAACATTTTCTTTAATCACGAATTAATTGTCATAGTTACATTTGAGTTACTCCATTAGTTTATTGTTCTAAAAAGAGAAAAAATGAGAAAAAGTGACCATATCATACATATACAGTACTGTGCAAAAGTCTTAAGCCACCATGCCACAATAATATTTGTTGTTTTTGCAATATTATAGTGATCATGTATAATTTTTCTCAGTCTCTTTAATAGAATACATCCAGAAAATAAAGGAAATGTGTATATAGTATTAAAAACTGTATAAAATGTAAACTGATGTGTTAAGTTTTAAACTCCCCTTCCACTTGAGCAATAGCAGGAAACTGCAGGATCTCTTAAAACTAAATAAAATGAAATCCTAATTTCTAATTTCTTTTTACTTCATCCTGCTCAAAAACGCTCAAGATGTGTTTAGTGCCAAGAGAGGTCACACTAAACACTGACGATGCTTAAAGAAGACATTTAGTCCTGAAAATGTTATTATTTATTTTTTGTATCTTAATAAAATAGATTGAAAAATAAATATGGATGGACATTAAAACTTCTAAAACAACAAGTCTGGTGGTGGTGGCCTAAGACTTTTGCACAGTACTGTATATATATTGCCACTTTGCCACTTTGATTCTAAGAAACATATTGTAAAACATGACGCCTGTTATAAGCCCCAAACCTGCCTAACAAACCCGAGTGACACGCCAGGCCACAGCGGCACAGTAAGACTTTGTTCATCCTGCTCCAAACTCATATTTCTCTCTCCATCCTCTTTATTTTGTCTTTTGTTTCTGTCTTAATGCAGTGGAGGAGGAAGGAGCTGGAGCTGGAGCCGGAGCTGGTTGAGATTTGACCAGCGTAACCACAAGATCAACCCTAAAATAGAAAAATTTCAAATAGTGAATCAGAAGAAAATAATTGATGAGCCAAGAAAATAAACCAATGTGAATTTTAAAGGGACACTCCACTTTTTTTTGAAAATATGCTCATTTTCCAGCTCCCCCAGAGTGAAACATTAGATTTTTACCGTTTTGCAATGCATTCAGCTGATCTATGGGTCTGGTGGTAACACTTTTAGCATAGCTTAGCATAATCCATTGAATCTGATCAGACTGTTAGCATCGCTCAAAAATAATAAAGAGTTTTGATATTTTTCCTATTAAAAACTTGACTCTTCTGTAGTTACGTCGTGTACAAAGACCGACAGAAAATTAAAAGTTGTGATTAGATCCAGCGTAATAATCAAGGACTTTGCTGCCGTAACGTGGCTGCAGCAGGTGCAATGATATTACGCAGTGCCCAAAAATAGTCCCCTTGATAACTTTCAATAGCAGGGGACTATTTTCAGGCACTGCGTAATATTTTTGCGCCTGCTGCAGCCATGGTTGAATCATTTTTTATGCTAATGGTCTAATCAGATTCACTGGATTGTGCTAAGCTATGCTAAAAGTGATACTGCCAGACCCGGAAATCGGCTGAATGGATTCCAAAACGGTAAAACTCTAGGGGAGCTGGAAAATTAGCATATTTTCAAAAAGTTTAAATCCCTTTAAGTTTAAATTTTCATGCATCCAACATGCATTTGTTTCTATTTGAGAACAAACAGACTATTCTGATGAATTAATTAAGGTTTTCATTGTATTCCTTTCTTCTGTTAAAACGATGAACACTTACATTTCAGTGATTCTTGCAACAAGGTTTTTGACTGCATTGACAATCTTATCAATTCTTTGCTGTAAATAAAAAAACAAGCATAAAAAGTGTAAAATCAGATTTATCATATTTAAATAAATTCACATAAGCAAATGATTGAAAAACTATGTTCGAAAAATTCTTGAAAAAGTGTATTACTTAAACAGGGAGACAGGTTTTGCAAGTCAATTCAACCTATTATTTTAAGTTTTTACTTCTATAAGTTTTTAGGTTGACTTATAAAAACAAGTTGAAATTGTTTAACTTAATTTGTTAAGTTCAAGTAACATAATATATTTGTTGAATTCACATTA